>NW_026864263.1:0-187785 GCF_026571515.1 Ruditapes philippinarum
TTTATGTGAATCATGTAGAAATCATTCCTCTGATCAACACTTACAATGAAATATAGTTATTAGATATAGTACCAGTAGCTGGATATATTGTGAACATAATGTGAGTCTTGCCTTAGTCTATTCTTGTAGTCTGATCACATTTCTGGAGTTCAAACCTTCTGGTGTGATTGTAAAAACAGTACGTGTTGTCTGTTATATAACCTCAAGAGAGTTAGTAATTGCTGTATTTATGTCTTATCCATATATTTTTCCACTCATGATCTGGGAAAGCACAGGCCTTGTGGAAACTAACGGGGGTAATTGTGACTAGAATATCTAAGCATCAATGTTGTTGTTTTGTGTCTACTTAAACTGTGTCGCAGGGTTATGACTCTTAAAGCTGTTTAGCTTTATCTACATGATAAAAAACTTATAAGCCGATTACATATGCAGCAAAAATATTAAATACTGTTAAAACCAAGCTGAATATATTGATTTAATATTATTAAAACTGAAATACATTAGTAGAATATAGAGGTTGATATTTAACTAAGTTGGATTGTAGTTTACTTTCTTCTGCTTAAGATCTTAAGTATACTTATAAAGACTTCGTAGTTTACTGAAATATACCATTGATTTAAGAACATACAAGGGCCAAAGTTTGTTGACAGCTCTTGTTATGTTTTCTTGTAAATAATAATTTCCTACCTCTATTGTAGTTGTCTATTTATAGCCGAGAGATTATTGTACAAACGTGTGTATATTTGTTTGTTTATAAATGTACAGTATATACATCATCATGATATGTAATGCTTTGTCTGAGCTTATATATACACTATTGTTTGATTTGTTGAGCATTTGGACATACAATCAATTATTAACATTTTATTGAACAAATTAAAAATTGTAAATGAGCCCTACCTAATTTATCTATTATGCCCCCACTTCGAAGAAGAGGGGTATATTGCTTTGCACTTGTCGGTCCGTAGACCAAATGGTTTCCGAGTGATAACTAAAGAACCCTTAGGCCTAGGAACTTCAAACTTGGTATGGTGATTGGTCATGATCAGTAGATGACCCCTATTGATTTTGGGGTCAAGGGGTGAAAGGTCAAGGTCACATTGACCTTGTATGTTAAAACGGTTTCCGATCAATAACTAAAGAACGCATAGGCCTAGGAACTTCAAACTTAATATGGTGATTGTTCATGACCAGCAGATGACCCCTATTGATTTTGGGGTCAAGGTGTCAAAGGTCAAGGTCACATTGACCTTGTAGGTAAAAACGGTTTCCGATTGATAACTAAAGAACCCTTAGGCCTAGGAACTTCAAACTTGGTATGGTGATTGGTCATGATCAGTAGATGACCCCTATTGATTTTGGGGTCAAGGGGTCAAAGGTCAAGGTCACATTGACCTTGTATGTTAAAACGGTTTCCGATCAATAACTATAGAACGCATAGGCCTAGGAACTTCAAACTTGATATTGTGATTGTTCATGACCAGCAGATGACCCCTATTGATTTTGGGGTCAAGGGGTCAAAGGTCAAGGTCACATTGACCTTGTAGGTAAAAACAGTTTCCGAGTGATAACTAAAGAACCCTTAGGCCTAGGAACTTCAAACTTGGTATGGTGATTGGTCATGACCAGCAGATGACCCTGAGGATTTTTGGGTCAAGGGGTCAAAGGTCAAGGTCACATTGACCTTGTATGTTAAAACGGTTTCCGATCAATAACTAAAGAACGCAAAGGCCTAGGAACTTCAAACTTGATATGGTGATTGTTCATGACCAGCAGATGACCCCTATTGATTTTGGGGTCAAGGGGTCAAAGGTCAAGGTCACATTGACCTTTTAGGTAAAAACTGTTTCCGATCAATAACTAAAGAATGCTTAGGCCTAAGTACTTCAAACTTGGTATGATGATTGGTCATGACCAGCAGATGACCCCTATTGATTTAGGGGTCAAAGGTCAAGGTCACATTGATCTTGTAGGTAAAAACAGTTTCCGATCAATAACTAAAGAACCCTTAGGCCTAGAGACTTCAAACTTGGTAAGATGATTGGTCATGACCAGCAGATGACCCCTATTGATATTGGGGTCAAGGGGGAAGGTCAAGGTCACATTGACCTTGTAGGTAAAAACGGTTTCTGATCAATTACTAAAGAACGCTTTGGCCTAGGAATTTCAAACTTGGTATGATGATTGTTCATGACCAGCAGAAGACCCCTATTGATTTTGGGGTCAAAGGTCAAGGTCACATTGACCTTGTAGGTAAAAACGGTTTCCGATCAATAACTAAAGAACCCTTAGGCCTAGGAACTTCAAACTTGGTATGATGATTGGTCATGACCAGTAGATGACCCCTATTGATTTTGGGGTCAAGGGGTCAATGTCATAGTGACCTTGTACTTAATGACCGTTTCTGACCAATAACTCAACAACTCAAGTTGCCTTGGTTGATATTTTATGTGCTTTTGGTATACACATTTGAAGGTCTTATGTAATATAACAACTTGGCTGTCATTAATGAGGCCTATGTGATTCATAAAATTTATGTATATATTATTTGGTAAGATTTTTAATAACTTTAATTGCTGCACACAACCTATGGGGTCACAATAATTATTACCTTGTGACTAGTTATGACCAGTAAATACTAGATAACCCTTATTAATTGCTTGTTCACTGGGTCAGAAGTCATGCATAATAACCTGATCACATGACAAATTGGCTGCCGATAGGGGGCATACATGTTTTACATTTTATTTATTGGATTTTTTTGTATAATTTTAAACATTCTTTATTCTATGATATGAAACACCAGCATAATGCATTTTTATCCAACTACATACGATGAATGACATCATACCTGCTAGGATATGTGTGTGTTACTATTTTACATTGTTAACAAACAGCATTGATTTGATCTAACTGTGATACATTTTTATAATACACATGTATACTTGTGTTGTTTATATGGATTGGGCCTGTCTTGTAGTTTTAGAGATAACTTTAAGTGCAATTTCTGGAGCTTACAGCAAACAAATTACTGAAATTTTATTGTTAATACTTCTGCACTAGAGTAAACTTTAGATTTAGTTCTATGTGTTATATTGTTTACTAGTTGTAGGCATCATACACAAGTGTGGGCTTAAAGTTATTGTTAGAAATGTTTTCCTGTAATCTGGAAAGACATGTTGAAGTTACAATGTATTCATTTTTGTATAACAATTTTATATAAAATGATATTAGTTTATAAGCATGTGCTAAATTAAACATGAAACTTGTAAATGGTCTTCGTGATAATTTCTTTCCATGGTTGTCCCATATATAAGTTAAACTACTTCATGCCATAAATACTCCATGATATACCACTGTATGGAAGACAGTTGTACTTCCACAAATTGATTGATTATAGGAACGGTCCACATACTTCCAAACTTTTGTGTTTGAAAACTCTACATACTTTCAAATACCACATGTATATTAAAGTCCTTTCTTTTTTCTTATGCTCAAATTCAGCATGAAAATCAGGCTGTATTATTTGCATGGGTATAAAATAAGTTGCCACTTGCAAGCTAATGGTTATTGTATTATATGCGTAGTTCATGTTGTGAGATTAAAATAACAAAATATTCTAAAAGGACTGCATTGCTTCTAAATGGATAATTAAACAAATATGACATTTCAACAAGAATCACATTATGTATGTAATTTGTTAACTGTCCTTTTTCATAACTTACTCATTCTATCATTTCTCCGAAATTGCAGACAGTTGCTAAATAAAAGAATGTATACTAACATTAATTTTGATCCTTAGTTTAAAACATTTTGTCAACTCCCAATAATCAAGATGTTCCTTTTAATTCCCCTCAAGCACCAAAGTTCTTTTTCACAATAAGGTTTTAATTCAAGGAACTTGTATGTAATAAATTGAATTAACAAAATGCCGATAGCTTGCTACAAATGACTTAAAGGTGTCCTTTGAAATGAAATAGGGGTGGTACTAAAACTACTGAATTATTATGATTGTATCACTGAATTTTTTGTGCTTTATTTTATGGCAACTAGGAATAAATGTATAAGCTGAAAACTGTTATCAAGAGGAAGAATTTGTCCCTTTTTGGTTCTTATATAATGAAGACGTAACATAAAAATTTAATAAAAATTCATATGAGAAAATGTTACTGCAATGATCTGGTAACACTTGGTAAGAATTGAAGGTCATTAATATTTATGAGTGAAGCAAATATGGTAACTGTTTGTTACAAACTAAATGATATATGCAGCACGTTATAAGGTTAATGTAAATAGACCGTCAATTTTTATTTAAGACAGTAATGAGTGGGTGTTGATGCAGTGATTACAAATAAACTTGATTAAAATAGACGATATACATATTTTCCACTTATAAGATATAAATTTTCTTTGGTTTTAACCCTTATTGCACTAAATATCTTCAATGTACATACTGTACCCATCCTGCAAAATCATTTATCATTTTCTGAAAATATACCCTGACTAAATAGTGTACAATGAAAACAATGAACAAACATTTAAGCGAAATACCAGTTCCTTGGAACATACTGGTCTCAATTGGTCTGCAATGGTCGCATGGACATAATCTGTTACCACCAGCAGTAATTAAAAGTAAATATAAGAAAATACGCATACAATTTGATTTAGACATTTATTTGTCAATAACTTTTAAGTGGTGCAATAAACATCTTTGAACCAGTTTTTACACGAAATACGTTTAAACACGATAGTTGCTGGATAGATGAATCCCTTACACTATCTCTAATGTATGATAGCTTGTAAAAAGGGGTGTATGTTCTAGTGCCACATGGTTGGCAGTCAACTGAATACAAGTGTCATACAGAACAAAACCTACTACTCTATTCTATATTTACATTTTTTGTGCAAGGAATAAAGACATGCGGTTGTCCCTTGCCACGACGGGAAAATCGTTATATTGTCAATCTTTATTGGCATTTCTTTACAGTTGGCATTGAGGCTGATATAATAAACACTATTGTTAAGTGCCATTACCGGTCAAATTAAAAGGCATAAATTACTATCTTTAGGATTATTAACCCTTTGTCGAACAAGAGGGCCATAATGGCCCTGAGGTCGCTCACCTGTATATAGGCCCCCGGAGCGGGGCCAGTTTTGACCCCAGGGCTTTTATTTAAACAAACTTGGAACACCATTAAGAAGATATTTCATGATGTTAAGTTTTTACTACACACATATAATGAAAAACAATGATCTGCCCCCCACCCCCGCAAGGCCAATTTTAACCCAAGGGCTTTTATTTGAACAAACTTGGTAGACACCCACAAGAAGATGTTTCATGCTAAACATCTAAGCTGTAGCTCATTGGGTTTTTTAAAAGAAGATTTTTAAGTTTTTACTATACACATATTAGGAAAGTCAATGACCCCCTGGGCAGGGCCAATTTTGACCCCAGGGCTTTTATCTGAACAAACTTTGTAGACACTCACTAGAAGATGTTTCATGCTTAATATCTAAACTCTAGCTATTAAGGTTTTTTCAAAGAAGACTTTTTAAGTTTTTACTATACACATATAGTTAAAAACAATGACACCCCTGGGGCGGGGCCAGTTTCGACCCCGGGGCTTTTATTTGAACAAACTTTGTAGACACTTACTAGTACAAGTTTTATACTTAATATCTAATCTCTAGCTATTTGGGTTTTTCAAAGAAGATTTTTAAGTTTTTGCTATACACATATAAGGAAAATCAATGACCCCCGGCGCAGGGTCAATTTTGTCCCCAGGGCTTTTATCTGAACAAATTTGTAGACACTCACCAGAAGATGTTTCATGCTTAATACCTAAACTCTAGCTATTTAGGTTTTTTCAAAGAAGATTTTTTAAAGTTTTTGCTTTTGAGTTCTCTTGAGTAGGGCTTTTATTTGAACAAACTTTGTAGACACTCACTAGAAGATGTTTCATGCCAAATTTCTAAGCTCTAGCTCTTTGGGTTTTTTTAAAAGAAGATATTTAAAGTTTTTTTCTTTTGGTTGCCATGGCAACCAGAGTTCTGCATGGAATTAAATTCTTTGAACAATTTTTAAAGGTGACCACCAAAGGAACATTCCTGTGAAGTTTGGATGAAATTGGCTTCGTGGTTTATGAGGAGATGTCATTTAAAGTAAAAGTTTACGGACGGACGCCGGATCGACGTACGGACGGACGGACGGACAGACGCCGGACGAAAAGCGATCACAAAAGCTCACCCTGTCACTTTGTGACAGGTGAGCTAAAAGGTTTATCATTGGCTATTATAAGTTATAAGTTATCTAAAGTCAAAAGATATATTATTATATATCTAGTTCCTTTCTATAAATTGCCATAAACATGTATTTCAGATGGATTTGGGTGAATCATTTGTAGTTGAGGGTCTTGACAGTAGCTTTCGTGTAACAAACACTCCCCTAAAAACACAACATAAAATTGTGGGATCTGTGAAATAAGTTGATACCAAGTTTAAACTTTAACTCTTCGTCATCTGTACTAAAAAACGTATCTTTTGTTGATATTTGAACTTCTTTTAACAGGCGTTTTGTTTTTTGACTTTTCTTGATTATTTTTCAAGTTCTTCTTGTCTTGAAATTTTTACTGTTTTTGTAATATCATTTGCTTTTAAGGTCCTTTTTAACTTTTTCAGTTCTTTTGGAATAATTATAAAGTCTTTTGAGTATGATTTTAATGTTTCTGTTATTGTTGTCAAACTGAGAAATTGTTATTTTAAGCTTTTGTTCTGATGTCCAAATTATGAACAATAGTGTTTCCGATTTTTTTTTAAAAAGAAAGTGGGCAATGAAGACAACTGAATTCTTCCAATTTGCCTTCAATAAACAAATAAATATGTTAAATAATTCATGTTTTCTCCATTAAATCTTTTAAAATACTCACAAGTTAGGGTACAGACAAAATTTGTAAACTCACAAGTAGGGTTCACAATCCCCAGCAAGTAACGTTCAGTTTACGGAATTGACCACCTTTGTTAAACTCTTAATTTAATGTTCAAAATACAGCAATATTTTTTGCAGATGACTTAATTATTATTTGTTATTGATTATTTTAGTAGTTCGATATCACAATTCAATGATTAATTAAATAAACCTTGAAATAAGACGGATTTTGCTAGTGTTTAGTGTTGATCACCTGAAAGCAGTTCGTGAGTTTCGATTATTTTATAGCTTTAATGCTAACATTTATATTTTGCATAACTTAAACGCTTAATAAAGTTTCTCTTCTATGATATAAATATAGATTTACTAACCTAACGTCCAAAAGTACCAATATAAATACCAATATATTAAATAAGTTAAACGTTAGAACATGGCTGACACTGACATCTTCTCACAAGATCCGGTTGGGGTTTAAATCTTTTATATACTGTGACCTGGAGCGGGGCCAATTTTGACCCTAGAGCTTTTTTTCACAAACTTGATAGACATTAACTAGAAGATGTTTCATGCCAAATATCTTAGCTCTAGCTCTTTTGTTCTTTTAAAAGAAGATATTTTAAGTTTTTTCTTTCGGTTGCCATGGCAACCAGAGTTCTGCATGGAATTAAATTCTTTGAAGGTGAGTTTGGATGAAATTGGCTTCGGGTTTTATGAGGAGATGTCGTTTAAAGTAAAATTTTAAGGACAACGGACAAAAAGTGATCACAAAAGCTCACCATGGTACTTTATGAAAGGTGAGCTAATAAAAAACTTGGTTACAGTTCATCTAAAGAATTTCGCTAGCTGACATTTACAAGAAAATTAAATTCAGTCAAAACCATGGTGCCAAAATTAAATGAAATCCTTGAGTTAAAATCTTGGAAATAAAATTAAAAAGTTTCTGCCATTCAACAGTATTGAATGGATTTAACATAAATCATTTATCGTTGATACATAAAGAAGTAAATAGCAAATAAACTTGAAAGATTCAATGGTGTCATTTTTCATTATGTGGTTGTCTGAAGTTTTTGTAAGGGACAAAAAAAAAGATTTTAAAAATAAAAAGTTTCTGCCATTGAATTATTGAATGGATTTTACTTTAAACATTTATTATCAATACATAAAGACGTTAATAGCACGATACACTTGAAAGATTCAGTCACAGGTGTCATTTTTCATAAAGTGGGACAAGGAAGTTTAAATCATAAAGGTTATTTTATGAAACATTGCTGTGTTTGTAGCAACCAGTCAGTAGAGATATGGCAAGGAAAGAGGTAACAACACCTGGAATAACTGGGTCTGAGGAGTTTATTAACTGTACCCCATGCTCTGAAGCAGAGAGGACAACAGTAGCGATCAAATATTGTGTGGAATGTACAACATATGTTTGTCAGGACTGTTTAAATGACCACAACAAGTTTGCAGCATTACGTAAACATCAGATTGTGGAGGTCACTGAAGCTAATGAGCTTCTAGGTGACACAGATCAAGTCCATGGAAAGAGATCAGTGGAATGTGGAAGTCATTACGGACAATACATTGACGGATATTGCAAAAACCATGATGAAGTGTGCTGCAGTGTTTGTGTGGCAATTAAACACAGGTTTGTTAATTTTCTCTGTTTGATAAATATTATGACTAAGACAAACACAGATTGGTAAAGCTGGCATGCCTCCAGTTGAGCCAGAATGTTTCAAGAAAATCAAACTTACTTGTTTTTTAAGAAGAGTAAAATGATGCAAGATTCAAGTAATCATTTACATGTTATGTGCCATTAATAACTGATTTAGCAGGATTTATAACAATATTTCTACTAAGTTACTAACACAGTAGGGGCTATTTTTGCATTATATTGACCATTTTTGGTAATTTAAATGGACTGTAAGTGTTGTTTTGTAATTTGTTAATTACTTTCTTTGTTCACACCACAATATTTAACTTTGAAATACATTTTTGACATGTTTGATAAATATTACAAAACAATATTTAACAAAGATATTGCTTATACTCTGCAACAGCTTTAATATGAACAAGAAATGTCAAAACAATACATAACTCCCCCCCCCCCCTCTTGCCTTTAATGGATAGTAAGAATAAGACACCATTATGATAGACACATAAAAAGAGATAATGTACTGAAAAAAGTCCTAATGATCATTAAAAACAAGAGCGCGTTTGTTAAACACAAGTATAAAAATTTCCTTTTCTGGATGTTATAGTTAAATTAAATGTTGACCAAATAGAAACAGATACTACTATAAACCTACTAACAGTAAACAATATCTTTTATTTAACTCTTGGCATCCGAAACACAGGAAACAAAACATCCCATTCTGGCATTTTCACTAGCTAGACGTCTTTGTACAATTATATCAAACAAGGCAGTCTGAATGACAGCTTAATCCCCTTCCGCAGTGGACATGAATGTTGATCTCTGCAGATAATGTCATGGTGGGGATCATTTGTGCCAAGTGATTTAAAATCTTTGAATTGTCAATAAATTATAGAGCTGACATGACATGAATAGATGTTTTTACATTGGACCTTTGAGTGTGACCCTGACCTTTAGGATTGTGACTTGATCATTGTGCTCTTCCAATAGTATTATAATGGTGATCATTTCTGCCAAGTTATTATAAAAACATTGCAGTGGTTTAAATGATAATTATGGACAGACATGAAATGAAGACTTTCTAACATTTGACTTGTAGGTGTCACCTTGACCTTGGGGGTACCAATTCAATTATTGTGATCAGCTCATCGTCTCATAATGATGATCAATTCTGCCATCCGATTTTAAAAGTTATGGAGCGTACACGAAATATGGACTTTTATACATTTGACCTTGAAGTGTGACCATCACCTTGGGGGTAGCAACCCAATTAATGCCCTTTGCACATGCCTTAGAGTGGTGATCCATTGTGTCAAGTTATTCTTTTTTTTAAAAATTCAGTGGTTAAAAGTTATGGAGCGGAAAAGAAATGTACATTTTTTAACATTTGACCTTAAAGTGTGACCGTGACCTTTTGGATAGCAACCCAATAATTGCACTCTGCGCGTTGTCTCATAATGTTGATCAGTTGTGCCAAGTTATTTCAAAATATTTTCAGCGGTTCAAAAGTTATGGAGCAGACAGGAAATGTAGACTTTTTATTATGAAATGAAGACTTTTAAATTTTGACCTTTAAGTATGACCTTGACATTTGGGGTAGCAACCCAATTATTGCGATCTGCAAATTGTCTCATTATGGTGATTACTTGGTCCAACTTATTTAAAAAAAATTCAGCGGTTAAAAAAGTTATGGAGCGGACACGAAATGTAGACTTTTATTATGAAATGAAGACTTTTTAACATTTAAGTGTGACCTTGACCCTGTTGGGTAGCAACTAAATTTTTACACTTTGCACATCATCTGATTATTGTGATCACTTGTGTCAAGTTATTATTAAAAAAAAATCTGCAGCTTTAGTTATCGAGCGGACACGAAAGTGTTACTGACAGACAGACAGACAGACAGACAGACTGACAGACAGAGGCCATTCCTATAATGATTAATATTGACATATTGCATCTCAGATTGAATTCATTAAACAAATTCTTGGCTTCTTTAAAATATCCTCAGAAACTTATAGAAAACGGCACCCAGAGAGCTTTAGCAATAGATTACGGAAGAATAGTCATACCATACGTGTCAACACATTATCCAAAGAATACCAAATTTTCACAGTAATACAAGAAAATCTACCAATTTTACAAAATGATGAAATAATGAAAGGAATAATTGAAAGCAGTCACATAATTAAAAAGAAAAGACAACCGGCCAATTAAACAAGAGGGCCATGATGGCCCTGAAGTCGCTCACCTATATATAAACCCCCGTAGCGGGGCCAGTTTAAACCCCAAGGGCTTTTATTTGAACAAACTTGGTAGACATCCATTAGAAGATGTTTCATGCTAAACATCTAAAGTCTAGCCGGTCAAGGCTTTTCTTTACACATATAGTTTAAAACAATGACACACCTGGGGCAGGACCAGTTTGGACCCAAGGGCTTTTATTTGAACAAACTTTGTAGACACTTACTAGAAAATGTTTCATGCTTAATATCTGAACTCTAGCTATTCGGATTTTTCGAAGAAGATTTTTAAGTTTTTGCTTTACACATTTAAGGAAAATCAATGACCCCCGGGGTGGGGCCAAGTTTGACCCCAGGGCTTTTATTTGAACAAACTTTGTAAACACTTACTAGAAGATGTTTCATGCTTTCTAGCTATTTGAGTTTTTTCAAAGAAGATTTTTAAGTTTTTGCTATACACATATAAGGAAAATCAATGTCCCCTGGGGCGGGGCCAATTTTCACCCCAGGGCTTTTATTTGAACAAACTTTGTAGACACTTACTAGAAGATGCTTCGTGCTTAATATCTAACCTCTAGCTATTTAAGTTTTTTCAAAGAAGATTTTTTAAGTTTTTGTTATACACATATAAGGATAATGAATGACCCCCGGGGCGGGGCCAATTTTGACCCCAGGGCTTTTATTCGAACAAACTTGGTAGTCACTCACTAGAAGATGTTTCATGCTTAGTATCTAAACTCTAGCTATTTGGTTTTTATCAAAGAAGAATTTTTAAGTTTTTGCTGTACACATATAAGGAAAATCAATGACCCCCGGGGCGGGGCCAATTTTGACCCCAGGGCTCTTATTTTAACAAACTTGGTAGACATCCATTAGAACATGTTTCATGCTAAATATCTTAGCTCTAGCTCTTTGGGTTCTTTAAAAGAAGATTTTTTAAGTTTTTACTATATGCATAAAGGGAAAATCAATGACCCCCTGGGGCGGGGCCAATTTTGACCCAAGGGCTTTTATTTAAACAAACTGTGTAGACACCCATGAGAAGATGTTTCATTTTAAATTACTTAGCTCTAACTCTTTGGGTTCTTTAAATGAAGATATTTTAAGTTTTTACTATATGCATATAGGGAAAATCAATGACCCCCTAGGGCGGGGCCAATTTTGACCCCCCGGGCTTTTATTTGAACAAACTTGGTAGACACTCACTAGAAGATGTTTCATGCCAAATATCTATGCTCTATCTCTTTGTATTTTTTAGAAGAAGATATTTAAAGTTTTTTTCTTTTGGTTGCCATGGCAACCAGAGTTCTGCATGGAATTAAATTCTTAGAACGATTTTCAAAGGTGACCACCAAAGGAACATTCCTGTGAAGTTTGGATGAAATTGGCTTAGTGGTTTATGAGGAGATGTCATTTAAAGTAAAAGTTTAAGGACGACGGACGGACGACGGACGACGGACGGACGCCGGACGAAAAGCGATCACAAAAGCTCACCCTGTCACTTTGTGACAGATGAGCTAAAAAAAAAAAATGACCAGAGCACAATTTTCTTCAACACAGAGAAAGAAAAAGATTATACGATGCAATAGTTTAAAATGCTGCAAACACTTGATAGAAGGAAATACATACAATGTACCATTTCAAGAATGGCTGCCAATTTTAGGATCATGCGACATACAAAATGTAATTTATGCATGGACATGTAATGGATGTTCCAAACATTATGTTGGGGAAACCTCAAATTTATGAAAAAGAGTAACATTACACAACCAACATATACGAAATCCAGAAAATGTATTGTCACCAGTCAGTAGACACATTGCCATTTGCGCTAGAGGCATCACTCCAAAATTTAATATAATGCCAATCTATAAAATGCAAGAACCAGACACATTCAAAAGAAAAATGAAAGAAACTGTATTAATAAACGTTTTAAAACCAGAATTAAATTCAAAATAACTTTGATATATATATTATAATAATATTATTAAATCTCATTATTATGTCCCTTTAAAAGTTACATGAGTAAAGTCAGCGTAAAGCTGTATTGACATTGGTAAAAAAAAACAATAAATGCTGTACAAAGCAAGAGGGCCATGATGGCCCTGAAGTCGCTCACCTGTATATAGGCCCCCAGAGCGGGGCCAGTTTAAACCCCAGGGCTTTTATTTGAACAAACTTGGTACACACCCATTCGAAGATGTTTCATGCTAAACATCTAAGGTCATGCTCGTTGGGTTTTTTAAAAGACGATTTTTAAAGATTTTTCTTTACACATATAGTTAAAAGCAATGACACCCCTGGGGCAGGGCCAGTTTTGATCCCAGGGCTTTTATTTGAACAATCTTTGTAGACACTTACTAGAAAATGTTTCATGCTTATTATCTAAACTCTAGCTATTCGGGTTTTTTCAAAGAAGATTTTTCAGTTTTTGCTGTACATATATAAGGAAAAATCAATGTCCCCCGGGGCGGGGCAAATTTTGACCAAGGGCTTTTATTTGAACAAACTTTGTAGACACTCACTAGAAGATGCTAAACTCTAACTATTTGAGTTTTTTCAAAGAAGATTTTTTTCAAGTTTTTGCTATACACATATAAGGAAAATCAATGACCCCCGGGGCGGGGACAATTCTGACCCCGGGATTTTATTTGAACAAACTTTGTAGACACTCACTAGAAGATGTTTCATGCTTAGTATCTAAACTCTAGCTATTTGGTTTTTTTCAAAGAAGATTTTTTAAGTTTTTGCTATATACACACATAAGGAAAATCAATGACCCCCGGGGCGGGGCCAATTTTGACCCCAGGGCTCTTATTTGAACAAACTTGGTAGACATCCATTAGAACATGTTTCATGCTAAAAATCTTATCTCTAGCTCTTTGGGTTCTTTAAAAGAAGATTTTTAAGTTTTTACTATATGCATATAGGGAAAATCATTGACCCCCTGGGGCGGTGCCAATTTTGACCCCAGGGCTTTTATTTGAACAAACTTGGTAGACACTCATTAGAAGATGTTTCATGCTAATATCTTAGCTCTAGCTCTTTGGGTTCTTTAAAAGAAGATATTTTAAGTTTTTACTATATATAGCGAAAATCAAAGACCCCCTGGGGCGGGGCCAATTTTGACCCCAGGGCTTTCATTTGAACAAACTTGTCAGACACTCTATAGAAAATGTTTCATGCCAAATATCTAAGCCCTAGCTCTTTGAGTTTTTTAGAAGAAGATATTTCAAGTTTTTTGAGTTCTGCATGGAATGGAATTCTTTGAACAACTTTGTTAAGGCTTCACACAAGGAACATCCCTGTGAAGTTTCATTATGATCTGCCTTATGGTTTCAGATGAGATGTTGTTTTAAAAGTGTGAACGGACGACAGACGACATACAACGGACGACAGACGAAGAGTGATCCTAATAGCTCACCCTGAGCATATACTCAGGTGAGCTAAAAAGTGTGAAAATCTATTTTTACAATGGTGACCTTGACCCAAATGATCCCCTAACTCGATCCAAGGATGCAAGATTTCAAATATAAAAAAAATCAGTCAAAAATAAAGAAAATCTATAATTGGCCTTTTTGACCTTGACCCACTGACACCTAACTTAATTGAAAGGAAAAACATGCAAGTTATCTTGCAACCAAATATGAAAAAAATCTCTCCATAAAAAAGTCTCTATGGGCAAAAGTGAAAAAAATATATTTTTAGCACTGTTGGCCTTGACCCAACTGACCCCTTACTCAATCTAAATTTGGACCCTATGGCATTTATGTGAGAGCTGGGAACGAATAAGAAATTTGATGTTCGAATATTAGTTTTCCATATTCAGATATATATTCGAATATTCGTTTTTACAACTTTTGTTCCAATATTTCTATTTGACCTATACGTATCAAAAATTGTTTGCGTCGAATACTATTACTACTTTAATATGCTTGGAATAATCGACGATGAAAAAGAACTTTATTACTATGTCAATTTTTTGTATTTTATTAATTGTAAATCGATAAATATGTTTACTTTTCAAATAATTTCATAATTTGATTGTCTTTTGTTCAATTAATTCGACTGCTGATAATTTGTCCTATTAATGGGTGGTTACTCACCTGACTCGACTGACAATGTACATGAATCATTGTTACCTCTTAGCCCCTATAACACATAATTATATTTACTTAACTAGTATTAAATATTTTCTTTTATTTATAATTATATAATTTTAGATAAGGTTTGAAATATTCTTCAGATACATTTAACTATAACGCAGTAAATATCACACGGAGTCTAATTTCTACGGAACCGAATATAGACACTTCCCATCCTTTTATTTTTATTTCTGATTTTAATCAGTATAAATTATTAAAGTTGTTTTATGATAGTCTCCTATAAATCTGTGATAGCTTGGCCATGCTTTTTATTGCTGTATTTTATGTTTCGTACATTGTAAATATGCATGGATGAGACATAAATAAATAAACAAATAATCTAAACTAAACTGTTGTCATAACGCACCGATTTATATGTGCCGATTTATTCTTCTTCACACAATTTAAGACAATTATTGATTGTTCTAACACTCACGTGATTTTATAGACAAAGAAGGAAAAAAGCTGGTGTTAAACTGCCAATAAACACTGGTTAGGGACTACTTGTACGTGCGCTGTTATGTTTTCACCCTCGATTGTATAGTTTACAAAGCATTTTAAAGCAACAATACAAAGCATTTTTATTTATACTTTCAGTTCGTATAATGTTTTCTTTTCATTCAATACCGAAATAATATCTCACATACACTAACGCCACATATTAGATCCATATCAGTTAATAAATATTTTGACAAAACGGCGCACTCGGTAAGCAGCGTAATGACGTCATCCTAAGTTAACAACTCATTCATAAACAAGCTGACGTTATTTCATACATACAAGAATGATAAATGGGGCACTGATGTAAAAACAATACGACGTAAGTTTTTATTGTTGAAAACTTGATAAAATAACGTTTTTTTTTCTTATTACTTCTTTTGTTTAATAATTTCTAAATCTTCGCAATAGTAGGGTGCGAAAATCGAACAGCATTATACGAAAATCGGCACAGGAAGTTATTTCCGCTTGAAAAATAACTTTGATTTTCCTTATTTTATCGTGTTAGAATCGAAATAACATCGGCCTGAGAGGTGTATATCGGCTATTTAACACCGGTTTTGTCGTTCTGATGCGAAAAAATTAACCACTCAGGCCTACGGCCTTTGTGGTCAATTCCTGTGCATCAAAACTCCAAACCTGTGTTAAATAGCCGCTATACACCTCTCAGGCCGATGTTATTTCTTAAATCGGATATATTATAGCACAGAAAACTATGAAGTTATATATTTAAAATAAAAAAAATTACAGTATAAACTGTTAAACAGGTAAATTGCAAACTGTGAAACGGGTGCCCTTTAACTTTTCACAGTTAATTGGCCATACTCGTTGACACGCGTCATACAAACATCTGTTCAAGTAAATGCCAAGGGTATAATTTACGTCTTAATTGAAATTTGAAAGTAATAACATTTTTTTTTCGAATATTCGTATTCGTTTTTCAATGTTCGAATATTCGGTAGTGTTTCGAATATTGGAATATAATTCCCAGCCCTAATTTATTTGAACAAACTTGGTAGACAATGACTAGATGATGTTTCATGCCAAATATTTAAGCTCTAGCTTTTTCGGTTTTCTACAGTGAGTGAAGAAGATATTTTAAGTTTTTTCTTTGGGTTGCCATGGCAACCAGAGTTCAGCTAGGAACAATTTTTAAAGTTGACTACCAAAGGAACAATCCTGTGAAGTTTGGATGAAATTGGCTTAGCCGTATATGACGAGATGTCGTTTAAAGTATAAGTTTACGGACGGACGCCGGACGAAAAGCGATCACAAAAGCTCACAATGTCACTTTGTTACAGGCGAGCTAAAAACAGATGGCACAGTTATAATTTGGCAATATAAAGTACTTTGTATTGATAAGTAATTATGAAACTATAAGTATAGATAGAACTTAAGATATATCAAACTTGCCATTATAGGCTAACCATCAATTCTTCATTTTCTTAGGCAATTCCTTGGTAAAAATGGAAGCCATAGTTATGTAACTTTCCCAGATAATGTATATGTGTTGATATGTTAGTGTGTAAAGTATGAAGCCATTGGTATAGGTAGTACTTAAGAAAATTCCAATTTGCCATTTTAAGTTAACCTTGTACATGCAGACAGACAGACGGAAGGACAGACAGACGGACAGTTCAATTACTATATGCCCAGGGGCACAAAAAAGTTGGTTTACAATTAACTTAACAATCATAGTAATATCTAGTGCAATATGATATAAAGGAAGGTGAATGTGACTTAGTCCTTTGCCCCCCTGCTCCTAAAATCAATAAGGGTTGTCTTTAACAAGCCCAATGCACCTGTCAGTTTGAGGGCCAAGGGCTTATGGCTTATTGAGTTATTGGTCACATCTGTTTTAACAAACAAGGAAAAATTTTGAATCATTGGTTGGAAATCACTTAAACATACAAGGTAAATGTGACCTTGACCTTTCACCCCTTCACCCAAAATGTGAAAATGTAACAATGCGAAAATGTAACAATGCTAAAAAGCGAAAATGCAACAATGCGAAAAATGTAACAATGCTAAAAAGCAAAGAGTAGCTTTGTTGTCTCTTTGTGTTTTCTCATTTTTGTATTTTGACAGTGTTTATTCTATTAGTATTTTTGCTTTTTTTGCCTCGAAAATCTGAAAAATTGAAACACAAACAGCGAAAAAAGGACATGGCATCAATGGCAAATAAATATTTTTGACACTTTAACAGGACATCAAAAATAAAAAGCTTCACTCAAGAAATGAAAATAAAAAGCATTTTCGGGCATAATGGGTCACTGAACAAATATCTTATATTTTTAAGTTGTTCAATAAGACTACAATATGTTACTGTATTACATTTTATAGGTCATGCAAGGAGGTGAACATGATAGAAACAGTTGCAGAGGGAACTAAAGAAAGTCAAGTATTCTGTAACTTAAAATCTTCCTTGCAAAAATTCATTACATCTGCAAATCAGGAAAAAGCATATCGAAATTACAACTTAAAAGATATGAAAGAGGAAAAGGAACAAATCTTGGCTGATATTGATGAATATGAAGATAGGCTAATACAAAGGATAAAAGTCCTAGCAAATACATCTAGAGAAAATATCCGAAAAACTCATGCAAAACATCAAGATGCAGTCAAGGCTGATATAAAAGGACTAGGCGCAGTTATGTCAGGATTGAGAAAAAGTTTAAATCAAATAAACAGAGATGACATGAATGAAGTGGAGGCCTTCATAACGATGAAGAATTACCAGATCAATTTGAAGGAAGTGAAGGAAGTAGTGACAGATCTTTCTAAAAATTGGCTGCAGCCCTCCATTTTTTACAAGTTCAATGATGAAGTCATACCTAATAAATTCACAGCATTTGGGGAAGTTGTTGAAGAAACAAAGGGAAGTCCTGTATTTTCTCTACAACTCAAACAATCTGTTGATATCACATGCCAAACTGACAGTAACAAGTGCAGCATAAATGGAATGTGTCAACTGCCTGACGATACTGTGGTAATCACAGATGCAAATAATTCCAAGTTTAAACGACTGGGAGATAATTTGGAGGTGAAAGATTTTATTGACTTAAATGATACCCCAGAATGTATGTGTGTTACAAAACCACATGAGGTTGCCATTGTACTAAGGGAAAGAAACGTTGTTCAGTTTGTAACCATTGATGAAAACATGTCTTTAGAGACATCATTTCCTATAGAAGAAGGAAAATGCACCAAGATTGATAGTGACCCTACAGAAAATACTGTGTATGTTTGTTATATGGTTGAATGTGAAAAGCCTGAAAAGAAAACGACCCGTTTCTTTACTAATAACATGACATACAAATATCATGTTATTGTTTACAGTAGAAAAGGTGAATTTTTGTCAATATATAACAATGAGGAAGCGGAAAGTCGACAGTTCGGTGAGCCATTAAAGATACTTATCAGTGTAAATACTTTTCATTTAATTGATGCAGATAATAACATATATACATTTAGTAAGACAGAGATGAAACAAAAACCAACTATTACAAGCTATAACATTCGTGGCTATTATCGTAGATATGAGTATATCTGTATGCTGTCTGCAGACAAGATTATATTTGGAAACAAGAATGGAGAAATGTCTCTGAAATCATTACATTGGACCCAGCAAAAAACACTTAAATTAGCAGATTCATCGCCTGTGTTAGCAGTACTTTTCAACAAGAAGAAATCTACACTAATTGTTGTAGGAGAGTCAAGTCAAATCAAAGAATACAAATTGGGCTCAAAGATACTATATCTTCTAAAAGAATAAACAAAAGAAGACACTGAAAAGATGCAAAATGTTGTAACTGGTCAGAAATTTGAGGCATTGTTATTTAAACAAAGACATAATAATTATGATGAAATCTCTGTCAAGCAACAAATTCACGCCTACAGTGATTGTTTCCTTGTATCAGTACAATACTAAAACTATACAATCTAGTAACAAAATATACATTAACTTATTTGATGACAGTGTACCAGGCCATAATATAAAATATGGTATTTTGAAAGTCATTTAATCAATAATTCTATAATATGTTTTTCCAAGTACATTGTATTGTATACATTAGCCTATGACTGATTTTAAAAAAAATATGTATTCGCATTCCAATTAAAACTTTGCCTCATGAAAGGTATCAATTTAATGACAATATTTCTTGCGGTACCCAAAATAAAAGAAAACAAGAAATGTGTCATCATGCCACAGATGCCCCCGCATGCAGCCAAAATTTCAGATGGTGCATTAATTATTTTTTTCATTTTAAGTTCAAAGCCCTTAAAACTTTTCAATGTTAACACAAACCATTTTCATACAATGTTCAAGGCACTGAAATTATTCAGTCTTAACCTTTTAACAAGAGGGCCATGATGGCCCTGAGGTCGCTCACCTGTATATAGGCCCCCCCAACCCCCACCCCCGCCCCAACGTTGCAGGGCCAATTTAAACCAAGGGCTTTAATTTGCACAAACTTGGTAGACACCCATAAGAAGATGTTTCATGCTAAACATCTAAGCTAAAGCTCATTGGGCTTTTTAAAAGAAGATTTTTTAAAAGTTTTTACTATACACATATAGTTAAAAACAATGACACCCCTGGGGCCGGGCCAGGGCTTTTATTTGAACAAACTTTGTAGACACTTACTAGAAGATGTTTCATGCTTAATATCTAAACTCTAACTATTTGGGTTTTTTCAAAGAAGATTTTAAGTTTTTGCTATACACATGTAAAAAAAATCAATGACCCCCGGGGCGGGGCCAATTTTGACCCCAGGTCTTTTATTTGAACAAACTTTGTAGACACTCACTAAAAGATGTTTCATGCTTAATATCTTAACTCTAGCTATTTGGGTTTTTTTCAAAGAAGATTTTTTAAGTTTTTGCTATACACATATAAGGAAAATCAATGACCCCCGGGGCGGTGCCAATTTTGACCCCAGGGCTTTTATTTGAACAAACTTGGTAGACACCTATTAGAACATGTTTGATGCTAAATATCTTAGCCATAGCTCTTTGAGTTCTTTAAAAGAAGATTTTTTAAGTTTTTACTATATACATATAGGGAAAATCAATGACCACCCGGGGCGGGGCCAATTTTGACCCCAGGGCTTTTATTTGAAAAAACTTGGTAGACACTTATTAGAACATGTTTCATGCTAAATATCTTAGCTCTATCTCTTTTGGTTCTTTAAAAGAAGATTTTTTTAATTTTTACTATATGCATATAGGGAAAATCAATGACCCCCTGGGGCGGGGCCAATTTTGACCCCAGGGCTTTTATTTGAACAAACTTGGTAGACACCTATTAGAACATGTTTGAAGCTCAATATTTTAGCCATAGCTCTTTGAGTTCTTTAAAAGAAGATTTTTTAAGTTTTTACACCAAAGAATAATATAGCAGGTCACTTTCTCATTTTATCTATGTCAGCTGATATCAAAAGTAGGTCACTTCGTCAAAATAAAATCAAGGTCAGCTTATATCAAAGTTCCATTGTGCACAAGGTCCTAATGTCAAAGCTATATATAGAAAACAATAAGAGAATCCCAAGATCAATTAAAGGTGAAGGTCACAATTAAATTATGCAATTTGTTTGTTTGACTACAAGTCTTGTTTTTTCAAAGTATAAATCAAATCCGTTCATAAATAACAAAATTATGACAATTTAACCAAAATTCAATAATTTGACATTGACAGTCAAGCTCATTTAGAGCTCAAAGTCAAGGTCAGCTCAACGTTTCAGAAAGTCTTGTCCAAGTTTCAAGATAATCCATACATTAATTACTAAGTTATTCAAAGTGTACCGTAAATCGCTACACAAATTGTCTTGGCAAAATTTTTCTTTTAAAATATATTTTTAAAGTATGACATTTTCAGTTAGCAATTTTATCTAGAGTTTCTATTCACGTTTTTTTATATCTGTATTGATTGATTTTCAATACTTTATGAAACATAACCACAGTTTCAAAACGTAACCGACAGCCCTCGCATTATGAACTACTAATGAGATCTGCAAAAGGCAAAATAACGACACTTATAGAAGCTAAATAAATCTATAACAATTGGCAATATGGTATTTATAGCTTGAATGACAGTGATTTAAAACGTTTGAATTTTATCTTAGGATTGTTTTGAAAATTAGTACGGATACGTAATCGAACTTAAAACAGTTAAAGTCAGGACACTTTTCACCATGTTTAAATATTATTAACAGTTGATCATTTCACACTTCCTTATAAAGTTACATGTATATATACACCCTCAAATTTTTTATACACAGAAATTTTGAATTTGACAGAAAGCAATTTAATTTTTCATATGCCTTATCTGGTCAAAATCTTTAATTGTCACTGTGTTTGAAGGGGAAAATAAACTTTTTAAAAATTTCTCGATTATTTCTTATAACTCAAAACATCCTTTGGGATGTTAGGGTTTTAAATTTTAAAAATGTCCGTCTAAAATAACCTCAAGCTGATTCTTTAAAGCAAAATGACAATTAAAAAATAACAGTTTTTTTTTGAAAAAGGGTTAAAATAAGTCTGACACCAGTGTGGACAGTAATATTCTGCGTAGCAATGTTCTGAGTGAATGTTTACGAATTTCCAAGATATTTTGTAAATTTCGTTTAAATATGATTCATTCGCGAACATCATCATCATTATCATCATTAACCATGGCAATTGTTATATCCATTAATGTGGATATACGCGCTTTGTATGCATTTTCTTTACCTGAAAAAAAAGAACAGGGTGAAAATGGTTTCAGAAAGACTGACCTGCCCAAACGCTTGTTATCTATTTTCGAGTTCTTGCTTGGAATTCGTTTTCTTGTGTAACATAAAAACGAGTGTTTGTAATACGTTTATGAATAACGTTTGTGACATAAGAATAAATGACATGATTGCAATACAAAAATCAAACAATTGCCTTACTAGAAATGCGGTAGCAGTATGGTTACCCTTCTATATAAGTTTTCATATCAATGTATTTTAGGCATTAGACGGCGTCTTCTTTATTCTCTTACATTTTTATCTAGGATATTAATGAGTCGTAAACTATTTTAATGAGAGGAAAATGAAAGGTAAATGACATGAACTCAATATATTTGAAAGCATGTGAAGATCAATAATTGAACACTTAAAGGTAAATAACATGAATATTTGATACTTTATTTATCGGTTTTTATTGAAAGTGAAATACCGTGAATTGCGTGCGTGATTTAGGTACCATAATGCTCAATTTTTTACTGTCGAGTTGAGTTGAATTAGTTACAGAGAAATAGATTGATTATTATGCCTGTGCTCGACCAATTATTGATAATAAACAAGAGCCTTAGCCGGGCATGGGCAACGATCAACGTTTTTACTTTTTCTTAAAGCAAAAAATAAACCGTTTTAACAAATCTTTAAAAAGAAAATTAAAGAAAAAATAGATTTTACTTTTTTATTTTAATAGGTATGTCAAGTCACACTTGTTGTTGTGCACAAGTTTGAATACTTTCCATAAATAAATGGCAAAGATAAGACATATATAAGCAAAATGCAAATATCTGTTTTTGATGGTGGTCAATGTCATTTAAACGGTCAAGGTCATATCATATCTGAATTATTCAATCCGCCGTTTTGTCATAAGTGTTGTTTTGTCCTAACTAGTATGAATCAAATCTGTACATAAATAACAAAATAATGACAATTGAACCGAACTTCAATAAATTGGTCTTGACAGTCAAGGTCATTTAAAGCTCATTGTTAAGGTCAGTACAACTCTTTAGGAGGTCTTATCTGTCCAAGTATGAAAAGGACCTATTCATTAATTACTAAGTTACATTCAATTATAGCAAAGTCAGTGTAAATCCAATAATTTGTACTTCAATTTGAGTTAAATATATAGGTTTTTATCCTAAAATATTATGTCTTAATATGAAGTCACTTCATTCATTGATTTTGCCGCGTAATGTCGTGCGTTCTCCTTTTTGACGTCATCACATCGTCTATTTTGAAATATATATGTAAATTTTCTCTTATTTTGCTACATTTTTAACATGATGTATGATAACATCCACTTTCTTTTCCTAAATAAGCAAAATTTACGTATGAGGGCATTTATTTTTGCCTGTTATTCCATTTAGTTATGATATTCTTTTCATCCGCATTCAGATATATTCAGTCTACAGTGGAAATTATATTTTTTAGATTTCTTTGGGTAAAGTCCTTGTGTGATCAATAAAATTAAAATTGATAAGCCTAATTTCGTAAAACTTTGTAGTGACATTGCCCATGGAAAGTAGGTGATCCTTACAGATTTTGAGATCTTAGCATAGGTCAAGGTCACAGTGAACCTTTGTCCAATGAACAACTTTTGGAAATGTGAGAAAATATAAGCGTGGGTTTTGTTTAACATTTAATTAACTTGGTCTATGGTCAGTAGATGACCCAAATAAGTCATTAGTTCAAAGTCATAGTTTAAGTTACACTTGGAATCCTTATCTTATCAATACATAGAGGTTTCTCAGTCATAGATTTCATAAACTAATTAGTTAGTATTATAATATTCTTAGTATATTATATGACTATGTAATTAATACTTTAAGCACTTTGGCATGATATTGAAATCTTTTAATTCAATACACATTATAAATTAAAAGCATGAATTATAGACAGTCAGTTTTAGGAAAATTATTATTTAGCTTACAATAGATTATTCTTTGTAGTTTTCATTAATTTTGTGAACACCAGCTAATATTTTTATACATCTTGTGTTCACTCTGCAAAATACATGTATTTTTCAATCGTTCATGTAATACAAAGATTCTCTATAGATTATTAGGTGAAAGGGTTGGCATAGGTGTTTCATATTTATTAATTGGATTTATGTGGTGTTATACATGTCATTGTTACTGTACAGAGCCCAATATGCGTTTTCTCTCCCTAGGGACATATAACAATGTTAAACTAATAGGTTTATAAAGTTTACTAATGAATGCCTGAGAAAAATATGAACTCTTGTTACAATAATTTTATTTGTAGATTGATGGAATTATTTTTATTTAGCACCCCCATAATATAAATGCATTGTATTACTTTAGAATTGCATTTGCCATACTCTTTGAAGTTACACACTTATATGATGGTTTGTCCAATTATACATTTGACTATTATTGTAGTGACATTGAAATATTATTTTTGAAATGTATTTTTACTAAGAAATTTTGATCAGATAATTGGAGCATTTACATTATTTGTTTTTTGTTTGTTTTTTTGTTTTATTTTGTTACAAAAAGTTGTTACAAAGAGTTAATAAATACATGAAGGTACACGCCACTTTTCGTGAATTTTAGGTATTGTTGGGTAATTAACAAAAGAACAAGTTAAGTTTCTCTTTTTCATCACTCTTCATGTATAATTAATTTTTATCAAGTTGCTACAGTGACATAAAAGAAGCTTGTGTTTGATGACAGATGATTTAGAGTAAATAATTATTCAGTAGGGAGCTTTATACGTGAAAATTGTCACACTTTTCTTTGACATTTTTGTTTTGTTTACTGTTATTGATGAGACATTATACTATGCTGTGTTAACCGGCTGCCCGTAAATACAGCATGTGTCAAATAAAGTGTGAAATAAATTAGAGATAGGGGCACATTACAAAGTGATAATGTATTGCAAATGCTGTGCAACATCTAAATATAGGAGACTAGAAAATGACATTTTGTTAAATTTGTGTTCATTTTCAGAAAACTATCACTTAACTATAACAAAAAATGTATTTCTAGTCTTCTGGTTTATACCCCAAGCCTATAATAACAATAAAACATACAGGGATATAATGATTTGAGATAACTATGTCTGCTTTGTTTTGTGAATTCTTTAAAAAAAATAAATAAACAGCTTTTCAGCTGCTTTATGAAAACCTTGTTACATGAAAGCTAGCTGTTATAATTACTTATATGTGCTGCTACTTGATTGGAGCCAGGCCTATCTGCGTGTTTGTTCAGTGTGAATGTGCTCCATACTTTAAGCTTCTGAAGTTATATATTTGAAACCTATTTCATGGGCATTGTGTAGTTCAAAATTCAAAGTATGACTAGTGCTAGTAATTTAGCATGGTAAGAATTAATACAAGATTAAAGTACATAGGGACATGTATGTTGGACGATTTTCCTTGACATTTTATTTATAACTGGTCAATACCAATTATAGTTGTCTTTTTCTTTCCATTGAATTTATAGTAGCATAATTTTACCAGGTGATCTTCGTTTAATACTTAAAGGCCCCTTATGCTTCAGAAATGCTTTTATTTTTATATCTCAAAAGTGTCTTTTATTTTTGGTGTCCTGTTATAGTGTCCAAGAAGTAACTAATTTGCCAATGGCTTCAACCTGTTTTTGTTGTCTAAGGCAATTAGTACTGTTAAAGTGATGTATGGAAGTCAAAATTCTAAATTGTTTATATTTTGCGACTTTTATGACAAGTAATTGCAAATTCAGTGCTACTTAGTATTTTTACCTTATAAAACCCTTTAATGCTTTCTAAAGAAGGGAAAACATTAATTTTGTTTCTAAGGCATAATGTGCCTTAAATGTCAAGCTTAGACTGGCAGTTGTTCAGCCAATTTTCTGAATTTTGATTGAAAAAGAAAAGAATTATAGCATTTTCTTAAAGGAAAATAATAACAAATTTTCTATGTTTAGAGTTTTAAATTTTACATTTTGTAAATCAATAACTGCAATACAAAGAATAATGGTCATGAATGGTTTGGTATTTATTGAAAATAATAGAAATATTTTTTTAACCATCATGATGCAATGTGCAGTTGAAGTTGTATTGTAGTTTCAAATAAATTTATTCTGACACTTGTGTAATCATCTGCTTTTCTGGAGGCATAAATATTAATGTCTTAGAAATTGCTATAAAATTTCATGGATTTCAATCTCTTTTAATAAATGTTCTATTTGTCTGAGAAGTTTATGACAGTCATTTTTTTTTTATTATCAATTTTACCAAAGAGTGTTTCTATTAAGTTATCACTATTGCAACCATAGAACTGTCAAGAATCTGTGACAGTAATGAAACTTATAGTTTCAATTTATCTCCATTACTGACTGCATGTTTTCCATTATCATAACACTTTAAATTTCAAATAGCTTTCACTTAGAAATCTAGATAGTTATTTTCCCTTTTCTCTCTCTCTGTAAAGATTATAGCAATTAAAAGACTGAAAAGTTACAACTTTGCTTTAATCACTTTAAGAGTTAGATGTAATTACAATGCTTTATAGAGTCAGGCCATTTACGACATCCATGTATGTCTTACTAGTAATAGAAAGAGCACCGAAACACTCGGCTATCTGACTTGTACGAGGGGGCTTAGCCCCCGAGTATATATCAAATTGCCGAGTGTTTTGATGTTCTTTCTTTTTTGTATCATAGTCAAACATAAAACAAGTTCCCTGATACCACAATAATGAAACCCCACAAAAAAGTAACTAATGAACGAGCATCTGAATATGATATTCCATCGCTATACCTTTCTCCGTCGTCACAATATGTAAACCCCGGACAAAATGCACAATCAATGAGCATGCTTTGGAGTGAGGGTAACTAATAACTGCACTCCAGTTAACGCACTGTGCATGTATATGTATACGATTTAACCTCGTCACATTTTGAACAGAAAGGTCCCCAAACTATGATACAAGTCTATACTAAACACTTTTCATGCTTTTTGATAATGAAATGAAAAAAAATTAGGAAATAAATTAACAGTTGGAAATTCAGTTGACTCTCAATAAGTCAAAATCGCTTTACTCAAAATTCCGCGTAAGTCGAAGGATTTCTAAAGTCCCGTCAAATTTCCTTCTTTATCTTTGTATTCTAACTCCGCTTAGGTCAAATTTTGACTTACCGAGACTCCTGTTTAGTCGAAAAGAAAATTTGGTCCCGTCAATTAAAGTCCAACATATTTTCATCTCAATTAGTCGAATTGTGAAAACAGCCGACTGATCAAAGGTCGGCAACATCAAGGTGAGATGTTGTCTTTTGTGATTTACACGATCCATAGAAATTTTAATTGCCGGTCATCATGTATTATCAACACGTCGTAAAAGTGGCTTTAATCGGTTTCAGGACTTAATTGGTTTTCACAGTTAGATAACAAAATTAAGACACGTGCCAGTCTGACAGGTGTTATTAAAAACAGCCTATGTATTGATGTGATATATCACATGTTAACAAAGTTATAGATGACTTGACTGTATTAGAAAATAGCAATGTTGTTAACCCTGATAGTTTAGATGTTATTGTTAGAAATATTGCTAAGATATTTGAAGATAGCTCGTTACAGAGTTTTGGAGTATGTCAGACAAGAATTAACGAACATACTGAAACTAGACCTGCTAGTTGGTTTAATTTAGAGTGTAAAAAAGCTCGCCGTGATTTTCATAGAGCGAAATATATGTATAAATTAAGAAATACTGAAATAAACAAAAATGAATTACGTGTTAAAAGCAAAGTGTATAAGAAAACGATGAATAAAAATTTTATAAAGTTTAAGAGAAATAACATAGCAAAATTAAGAAATTTAGATAAAACAAAGCCGAAACAATACTGGTCAATTCTTAACGGAAAGAAAAATAGTAAAATTCATGCTGATTTGAATGACTTATATACGTATTTTAAAAATTTGAATTCAAGTCAAAACATTGAAAATGCCCCTGATATTAATGTTGATACAGACTTGTTCGATGAAGAAAATATTGATATTAATATGCCAATTACGAGTGACGAAATTGAAAAAGCGGTAAAAACGCTGAAAAATAACAAATCATGTGGTGTTGATAAAGTAATAAATGAACACATAAAAAATTCTTTTTCAAGTATGAAAACTGTATATGTTAAATTATTTAATGTTGTTTTCAATTCTGGTATTGTACCAAATGATTGGACAGTTGGAATTATTAACCCAATATATAAAAATAAAGGGGATGTTAGTGACCCGTCAAATTATAGACCAATAACATTGTTAAGTTGTATGGGGAAACTTTTCACTGCAATTTTAAATATGCGTCTGCAAAAATATACTGAAAATTATAATTTGATTAACGAATACCAAGCTGGATTCCGAAAAGGATTTTCTACACTTGATAATATGTTTGTACTAAATACTTTGATTGATTTATTAAAAAAAAGTAAAAAGAAACTGTTTTGTGCCTTTGTTGATCTTAAAAGTGCGTTTGATAGTGTGTGGCGTTCAGGACTTTGGTGTAAACTATATGCTGTTAATATAAATGGTAAATTTTTGAATGTTGTTAAAAATATATATGAAAATGCAAAATCTTGTGTTAGGGCCAATGGGAACAAATCAATATATTTTTCATGCACTGCCGGTGTAAGACAAGGTGAAAATTTATCGCCTCTTTTATTTTCATTATTTCTAAATGATTTACATGCTTATTTTTCCAACAGTGGTCTAGTCGAAGGCGTCAATTGCTATAATCATGATTTTGATGGAAATGTTATGTACTTTTTAAAACTTTTTATTTTATTGTATGCAGATGACACTGTTATTTTGTCAGAATCTGCTAAAGATCTACAAGACGCTCTAAATGTTTATGCAGCGTATTGTGATAAATGGAAATTGGTTCTTAATACTTCAAAAAAACAAAAGTTATGGTTTTCGCAAGAGGTAGACAAGTTCAACACAATTTTACTTATAATAATGAAAATATCGAAATTGTTAATGAATATAAATATCTTGGAATTATCTTTAGTAGGAGTGGATCTTTTTTAAATGCAAAAAAGCATATAGCCAAACAAGGAACAATAGCAATGTATAATTTAATAAAAAAGGCTAAATCACTATACTTACCAAATTGACATCCAAATAGATTTGTTCAATAAAACTGTTAAACCAATTTTGCTCTATGGATGTGAAATTTGGGGTTATGGAAACATTGACATGATAGAAAGAGTTCAACTTAAGTTTTTAAAATATATTTTAGGATTAAAATCCTCTACCTCAAATACAATAGTGTATGGTGAAACAGGTGTAACACCGCTCTCAGTAGATATAGAATCAAGATTAGTTTCTTTTTGGGCAGATATAGTTGTCGTAAAGACGTTTAAACTAACGCAAACAATGTATTATTTTGCTCTTTATAGTAGTAATTTTTTAAATACACAGCAAAGCAATAATTTTATGTGGATAACGTGTATTAGAGATATACTCGTCAAATGCGGCATGAACAATATTTGGGACACACATCTTTTTCCAAATCAAAAGTGGTTGACCGCAACAGTTAAACAAAAGCTAATAGACCTGTTTCTTAACAGCTGGATTCAAACTTAGAAACTTCTGGAAAGTGTAAAAATTACAAGTTATTTAAACACAAATTCGAATTTGAAAAGTATATCACAAATACACATCCTAATTTACTTAGATATCTGATTAAATTTAGAACAAGAAACCATAGATTACCAGTAGAAACTGGATCTTGGCATGGGATAGAACTTAATATGAGAAAATGTACATTATGTAATTCCTCAGTTGGAGATGAATTTCACTACCTTCTAGAATGTAAATATTTTGATCGTCAAAGAAAAAAATACTTAGGACCCAATTATTACATTAGACGAAACATTTATTCTTTTGATAAACTTATGAATATAAACAACCATAGTAATTTTGAATATAAAAAAATATGTATGTTTATTAGGGATATAGTTGAAAAATTTATATAATGAAAATTAAATGCATATAACAAGTGTAAATTCATTACATGCACATGCTTTGTATGTTAAAAGTACCCAAGGTACTCTCCCTTTACATGTATTATATATGCTTATATTTTTTGTATGCATTCTATTGAGCCTCGAAACTTTGTTAATATTTATTTACCTCATGTTGTCAATGTCTTGACCTGAGAGAAATAAAGATATTTGTATTTTGTATGTATTTGATGTGTGTTATCAACGTAAATGACATTTGTATAATTAATGTTCCGTCATATTGCATACATTAATATGTGCTTCCGGTTCACGATAGTTGCTACTTTCGTTTTTCGTCCGATGATCAATTCACTTCAAATATTAGATAAATTTTTGTTGAAATAAAAGTGTTATTGTGCTTTTATTGTTATGATATGTCATGAGTGTTTATTATAAAAATGTGCTTTACTGATGAATACTGACAAACTTGCATTTATGTCATTGCTACGAATGTTTGTGTTTATGTTTCACTATTAATATACATGTATTAAATTATATATTTTTGTTCATAATTTGTAGTTGAAAGTGATTTACCGTCATTTCAACAGTTAAATATTGTAGCATTGCCGCTATCAACAATAATAAACCTACTTCTTTGTACATTCAATCAGGCACATGTATATACATGTACCAATATCAACGTAATGGCGGCAGATCCACCTTACTCGAATTCAGTAAAACAGTAGCACCACCATTGTCATCATCATCATCACCAACCCATTACTGTGGTTGCTGTCATGATTTTTAGTGCATCAATACATTACATACTATAAGATTTTAGCAGTATCTCACAGAATATGGTGAAATATACAGGAAAGCAAAATTGACATCCGACATCGAGTTCGCTGTTGTGATTGGGATATTTGTCTTTCAGGTACCCACCTATGGATGCCAAATTAGCAAGTATCGTCATATTGGCGGGTATCAACGGGACAAATATTCTGTTCTCAACTGCAACATATGACAGATATTATATATATTGGTAAAAGTTTACAAAATAATGTCTACAAATATGTTGCATGTTAAGAAATAAAAACATGTACACGATGTGGTAATGTCAGAGAAGATCTGTTTATATATTAATTATAGCTGAAGTATAGGAAATGAAACACTTATGCATTCCTTTTACAGATTTCTGCAGGGAATAACGGCATACTGATGTTAATGAGATGATGTTCTGTCTGATTTAAACAAATTAAATTAAGTTGAGATATTTAGATAAATGTAGTACTAATGAAAATTTTTTAATTTAGACATCGCTATTTTATTTTGAATCAATGTTTATATCATTATGAGTTGTAGATTTTATGTCCTTTGTGATAATGTCTGAGTACTAGTTTCTGCTATAAAAATGATAGACTATTTAAAAACTGTTTTCAAAAGCAGCAGACTTTAGGTTTTCTCATATTTACAAGGAAAATATGCAATTGTTCATTGATTTCTGTTTCAGAAGTCATTTTTTGTTATAATCTAGACTTTGTATGTTATCTTAATGTTAAACAAATTGGTAAAATAATATAACTGTTTTATAGACATATTAAATTCATTTTGTTTTGTGAAAGAAAAAAAGAATATCTCAGAAAATGTATGGGATTTCCACTTTTTATATTGTATTAAATATTTTGATTTAAACAGATGTCATGTTTAGCGGATAATTTATTGTTTTTTTTTTTCGTTCTCCATATTAAATGATAACAGGGCTTATTGAATGAAATGCTCAGTCGTAAATTTCCTGTTACCATGGCAACGAGGGGACATTTCAAAATTGCCAAAAATCACTATTTTGCATCGATTTTTCCATCAAAATTGATTTCAAAGTGCTGCAACTTCTCAAGGGATTGAAATAGAGTCAAAGGCTTTTCAGCGTTGGTTACACGTTAACTTATGATCGACATGGGGTCATTTTAAGCCTCTCACAAGTCCAAAATTTTCTTGGCGATGAGGGGGACTTCGCCCCCCTTCAAATCTCCCAAACAGAAGGGGGCATATCCCCCTTCTGGCAACCCCCTGATGTATCTTTTGGATGGGGGACGGCGCCGAAAAAAAGTGCTCACTTTTTTTAGCAACATTTCTCAAACGAAAACATGTGTTTTGGGCCCAAATAGGACATTTTTTCACTATTTCAGGCCTAAAAAAAGGGGGGGGGGTCGAAAGTGCGTTGTTTCGCGTATATATGAGGTATAGGGTTAACAAAAATGTTGAAAAACTTTGGAATCACCCAAAATCTAGTTTTTCCATGTTAACATGTGGTCTTTTACCTAATTTTGGTGAAAAATTGTTGTTTTGTAACATTTATAATTTTTTTAGTTAATACTATCATTAAGGCAAATTTTATCTTTATGATTTCTTTATTGATGTTTGCTTAATGGATAAATTGTAATTTAACTAAATGATGTTGATAGATCAGAGATTTTGATAAACCTTTTGATAAATCTTATAATGAGAAATATAACATGTTTTTTATGAAAACACTTTTAGAGAATTTTAAATGAATATCTTTTTGTGTTGCCGGCTTAGAGTGACAAAATTAATTTACTTAATGTTTTCAAATTAATTACTTGTCAGTTTTGATATTAATATTTAGTTAGTAAAATTACTAATAAGTGTAGTTTAACTGTGTCTTGTATACTCACCTTTGATTTGTTTTCAAAAACTTTTAGATAACTGTTTTATCTTATGATGCTGATACTACAGTTGTTTGTTTGAGAATGTATGATGTGACATTAAACTTTAAAGTATTTAAGACAACGTTTTCATTTAAATAATACCCAGCTTTGATTTGTTTTCAAAAAGTTTTAGCTTACTGTTTTATCTTATGAAAGTGACTTAATAAGTGCATGATAAAAAATTGCTTATTGTAACAATTTGAAAAATAAGTTATTTTGTTTTTACATTTTAATTAACTAAGGTCTGAACAACTTCATTATTCTTCAAATAGTACATAAAATTTCATCTTAATTGCTCATACAAATCTCATTGTGTGCACATGTCATTCAGCATTATTTCAGATAAATTATGCTTCGGTATATATGGAGAATCAATTTGTTTTGTAGTTAATCATCCTCTTTAAGTTAAAATGGTGATAAAATAAATAACAAAATCAATAACAGAATTGTTTATCATTTCCAGGCCGCATTAAGGAATGCCACAACACAAGCTCAGGTGGAAATGTTTGAGCAGGAAATGACACGAATGAAGCTAGCTCATAAATTGGAAGTTAAGGTATAATTCATGCTGTGAAAATTATAGTTTCTATTTAAACAGAAAATTAAGGAAAGTCCTTAATGCATCACTAATGTGTTATTATGACATTTCTTAAAATTGATTTTCTGTATAGAAACCATAAATGTTATATTGCCAAATTTAGAAACCTTGTAATGAGTTCTGATAAAATTTAGACAAATTTCAACAGATTTGACTATAGAGAACTACAAAAAGTTTTTGAATGGTTTTGTGTTTTTTTTCTTTTAAAATTTACATAGTTCAATGCCTTGTCTGCATACCTTGTCTGAAATTATTAAATGCATCATAAGAAACTAGTATAAAGAAACAGTATATTTTGTATCACTTTCAAGAAAGTAAAACCTGTAAAGGTAAAGGTGTTTGAACTAGAACAAGTTCTTCAAGGATATATTGAATATATTAAATGTTTGAAACAGGAAGCTGTACAGAAAGCTGCCAGTCATCATGTAGACAAGGTGGAGGCCAAACAGAGGACCAGTCAAGGGCAACCTCATGATACAGAACCAGTCCAATCACAAGGATATTCAAAGTATGAAAGTCATTCAAGCAGTCAGCCTCGTTCTGGTACAGTTCAACCACAAGGGAATTCAAACATGAGACCATATCAAATGGCACAGAAAGATAGACTTCAAGCTCAGGTAGCATTCTGTTAAACTCACTTAGTGGTTAAACTATCATTATGGTACTTGTAAGCTTCCAGCTTATGCACAGAAAGGAACCTTATGTTTTTCTCAATAATTGAAACTGGAAAATCTATTTAATTATTATGATATTGACATTGTTGACATGATTTGATATACAACTAGGAAAAAAGAATTGTTTGAATTTTCCTTGCTTTTTCCACTTTGAAGTAAATCAGAATTTTTTATGACTTTAGTAGGTATTTCAAATCATTATGAAGCTGTATGTATATTTGATAGTGGACATAGAATTATAAATACCAAAATTAACTGAAAATCAAATAAGCCATACAAATCTTAGTAGAACATTTATGATATTCTGTAGAAGTCTGGTGAGAACTACAAAGAAATTGGATCAGAATTAAAGCTATTGTTAAATGAGATGAGAAACATGATCACAGACAGACATGACACAAACCAATGGCACGATAAACGTGGGCACGACAAAATGAAAGATAGGGAGAGTCAGCGAGGCAGTACAGCACCATCTACGAGACATAGAGACATAAGAGGTCGAGATATCAAACTTGCCAACAAATCTCGTCCTAAACTAAAGACTGCTGACATATTTCCAGTTGAGATGAAGAAGGCATTTACACATTACAGGTCGATTCTCTTAATAATAATTATGCATACATTTCAAAGACACAGCAAGTAAATTGCGTCCTTTTTAAATAATTATTAGTTTAAAGATTCAAAGTTTTTTTATTTATAAATTTTGATAGAAAGTAGAAACTGTTTATGTTGATCAAACTTTAAGACTATTTTTATTTTTTACTTTTTTGTAAGTTCAACACTTCAAAATAATACTTAGACTGGAGTATGTATTATAAACACTGTTATCAGTTTAATAATTCTTATCATTTTAGAGTACCACCAGCACCATCAGACATCAGTTACTATAGTGATGCTGAGGTTGATGATAGAATACACAACAGGTCAAGGTCACAGCCTGGTACATATGCACTCTACTCCCCTAAACTAAAAGGTACATTTATATAATTATTAGTTCCCTACCGGTTTACCGGAGGGGACTTTAGGATAACCCTCTGTCCGTCTGTCTGTCCGACTGTCTGTCAGTCCGTCCGTCCACAAAACTGGATCCCGCGATAACTTGAAAAGTACTGAAAATATTTTTATGAAACTTGATATATGGATAGATGGCACTATGGAGATTATGCACGTCTTTTTCTTTTCTTTCTATGTTGAAAAGTCTGGTTGCTGTGGCAACAAATAGGCTGAAAATATGGCAAATTTTACAAATAAACGGATCCAGTGATAATGCAAAAGGTACTGGAAATATTTTTATGAAACTTGAAATATGGGTAGATGACAGTTTGGAGATTATGCACGTCTTTTTCTTTTCTTCCTATGTTGAAAATTCTGGTTGCTATGGCAACAAATAGACTGAAAATATGGCAAATTTTACACATAAACTGGATCCAGTGTTAACGCAAAAAGTAATAGAAATATTTTTATGAAACTTGTAATATGGGTAGATGGTAGTCTGGAGATTATGCACGTCTTTTTCGTTTCTTCCTTTGTTCAAAATTCTGGTTGCTATGGCAACACATAGACTGAAAATATTGCAAATGTTACACATAAACTGAATCCAGTGCTAACTCAAAAAGTACTGGAAATATTTTTATGAAAACTGACATATGGGTAGATGGCAGTCTGGAGATTATGCATGTCTTATCTTTTCTTCCTATTTTGAAAAAATATTGGTTGCCTTGGCAACAAATACGCTTAAAACATGGCAAATATAACAATATTTGTGATTAGTCAAAAAGAGCTGAACATTTTTTTATGAAATTGCATCTTTAATTTAAGAGTTATCTCCTCTTTAAGAATTTTGCTTTTAAAAATGTTATATTTTGGTAACAGGGATGTTTCAAATATTAACTTTAGAGTGTCCTTCAGTCCGTCAGTCTGTCTGTTCATAAAAACTGTTTTTCCTGTGATCACTTTTAAAGAACTTTTCCAACAAATTTACTTAAAATAGAAAAAAATTGAAACATTAGTGAATGGCCAATGGCCCTTCAGAATGTTGATGGAGTTCTAACCGGTAGGGGACTTATGGAGTTCTTGCAATACTATGATAATTGCTTATTAATACTGAAACAATGTGTTAGATATTTTCTGCCTGTTTCTTTATTATCTTCATAGGTTTGGCACAAGGGTTCATGCCTAAAGAGTAATTATATATCAGAGGAGGGTTTTATTGTAAAACACCATTTAAGACAATCCAAGTGTATGTCTGACATTGTATAATTACAATCACAACATGACTGGATAATGTTAGTGACATTAAATCCCAAATATCTGAAATTACATCTTGTTATTTAAGTCTTTTGTCAACAAAACTAAGATAAAGTGAAGTTTTAGCACCTTAAAAAAGTGTAAAAGCTAATGTATCAGTTACAGTTAGTTATATATTAACAATTAGCGGAGCTGTGAAACATGCCTATGTATACACAGGGAAAGTCTTCTATAGTTTGCTCCACTATTACAGAAAATAGCACGAGATCTCGAGGTCGCCATAGGAGAAGTAGGTCAGCGGAGGCGTCGTATGTGTTACCTAAAGACTCGAGTACATGGACAGATAGTGATTATAGAACATCTGATTATTCCCCTACAGCTCCCGAGTCCGATATAACTGGTAGGTTAACTAGTTTTAAGTGTCTAAATTCAATATATATTTGCATTTTATTAGCTTGTTCGAAAAAACGTAAACTATTGTGATGTAATGTTGCTGATTTATTCTTTCAAAAGCAAATTCAGAATGTAGTGGTTAGTTGTTGTTGTTGTTTTTCATTTAAAGTGTATTTTGTTAGAGTCTAAAGTGTCAGATATCTTTCCTGATTTTACTAATTTTTGTCTTCATTATTGAGCATTTTCTGTGTAACAAGGAAATGTAGGGGTATATAAAAACCAGAAACTGTTACCTAATGAGGATATATACTGTGGTTATAAACTTTACATTATCTGCCGGACATCTGGGATAGTGCAGACACTTTGCTTGAAGTTGTAATAGAACAAGACCAGGATTGAAATCTGATAATTAATGCTACTATGTCTCAAGTTTTAGTAATGTTCAACCGAAACTCTTTAGTTGATAGCTTTATTAATGCATAGCTGTAAAAATTAAATAAAGTGTTTTCTTTTCTCATTTTGAAAAAAAATGTCTTAATGAGTCTAGGTCTGTAGTACCTCCTCTATGATTGCTCTGTAGATTAATGATAGAATTAGCAAGACTTATATTCTTGGGAACAGGAATGATGAGGACACTTTCGTAAAATATTTCATGTATTTAAGTGGCAAACTGAATGCTTGTTGATTATTCATTTTGTAAAATAAAATTGTATTATTTCTTTTAACCTTGAACCCTGTTGCCATCAGTATAGTGAACATTCATCAAGTCTGACCAGGCTCAGCTGACCCATCTTTAGATTTTCATCTTGATATCCCCAACATTGATAATGGACTCCCAAAAAATGAAAACTGGGAAATTCCATTTAAGAAATTCAGCATGTAATAGATGTATAGAAAGTAAACCCATTTATATATAAATACATATTCTGTGTGAATTATGAAACAAGTCCGGTACATATAGTTTCTTATTTCAAGCTTTATATGGTATTTTTATATTGCAGTGTTGTGATAATTATGCATGATTTTTGTAGAAGTAAAACAAATTTAACCATAGCAATTTGTTTGGCCAAGAAATAGAAAATCTTAAATCAAATAAATACAGTGCAGATTTATTAATTGCATGCAGAGTTCTCTTAGAACCACTAGTTGATGAAGCTTTCATAATCATATAGTTTTTGAAATATATCTTGCGTGGTGATATAGGCATATATCAAGTGAAACAATATATTGTGTATGGTTTTTGCAGATACTAACACGTCTAGAGCCCTGACATCTGACATAGAGACTTCCTCCTTTACTCAAGATCTTTTAGAATCTGACTTAATTACTTCCCTTTCTGTTGGCTCTCCTGTAATGGAGAGTACTAAAGGTATCAGATGGTATAGTTATTGTGTAGATATAAACTAGAAAGAAGTATGCATGTAGCTCTTCTATAATCTGCTTTCCCTACCAGGTCATTGGTATATGTTGTATATGTATAACACTTTAGACAGAAAACAAAGCAAGAGATATAATTTGTGTCTTCTTCAAACTAAAATCTTCTAATTGTCTTATTATTTCCAGTTCAAGCAAATGTTAAGTTTGTATTAAACATAATTCTTTGTGATTAAGTATTTGTCTCAGGATTTAAGATTAATTCTGCCCACTTACTTAAATACTAGATCTCTTATATATTTTCTTTAAGATTTTTATATCACCCTTATTTATTTCATATTTATTTCATTCTTCTAAATCAAAGAGTCCACTTAGTGAAAAATAAGCACTGCCACAAACATAATTTATGTTAAACAAACAGCATTGACAAGATACACATCCCTCCATGGGTTTTCCCCACATTTCTAAAAAATAATAACAAATCTGGGTTAAAAGTTTTTTGGGATTTTTTCCCAGTTAAGGGGGTAAAAAAACTTTTATTTAAGCTTTGAAAAACAAAAAGGGGGTTTGACTAATCTTTGTGCCCAGTAGTACACGTGAAGTATAAAGGAAAAAAAGTTTGCTTGTAGGGGGGATTAGCTTGGTAAAACCACATTTGCCGAGTTCCAGACAACAACTTTTAATTTAGAATGTTAGAAGGTACTCTAGTATAACTAATATGAATTATTATGATATAAAGATTTGTGCTGCATGGCTTGTTATTGTTTGTATGTGCTTTGTGTGTAAGAATATCTAGTCATTGTTAATCTAGTCTAGCATGAACTGTTAAATGTTGTAAAAAGTAATTTTATGTACATCATCTGATGTAAAAAAACACTATTATACAGGCTCTCCAAAGAAATATTATAAAAACTGGAAATAAATTTTATAGAAAGAGTGAAAAAATAAGAAAAAGTAGATTTTGTTTAGTGTAAAACTTGGATAACAATAGATATACAAAAAAGAAGGTTTTATGTCATATGACATTTCAAAATTCAATAAATGATGAAAAAACTTTATTTTTAAATGGTTTTAATTCAGACAGTGATTCTAAGTATCATTGTAAAAAGATTGTTTCTTTAAGACTTTTCAATGTTGATATTATAAACAGATTACATGATAGCTTATATATAAATTATTTTACTAGATGTAAGAGTGGAATTGAGTCCTGAATACAAGTAAAACATTCATTGAAATTGTTTCTGAAAGAAGATTGTTGAATGATCCGTTGTAAATGTTATCATCAATTAATTTGCTTAATTAATATCTCTAGAAATCAAGACATTACACATAAATATTGCTTACACCAAACTGTTAAAGGAAAATCTTATTTTTGTCAATAAACATAATAACTAGTAAATATTGTAGGTGTTCACAACTATTTCTACTGGAAATATATGTACTTTAGAATACTCAAGTGTCTATAGTTTTTTTTGTCAAGAATGCTGGTTGATTCTTAAAGAAAACTTAATTTTACTCTGTCAAGTTAATGAGATGTTGTAGATAACTAAATTTAGACTACTTAAGGGAATTCGTTAAAAACATTACTTTAGGGAATTAATCAAAAACATATTTTCTGGAAAATCAAACAAATTTTAAGACTATATAGTTACTTTGATGTTTGATATTGCTATTTTCTATGAAAATAGTTACAGTTCTTGATTAAAAAGATATATCAGTTCTTGGTTAAAAAGATATATAAATTTAAAATGTATCACAGCTCTTCTAGCAAACATTAATCACCTTGGTTGATATTGCAGCATGGCAGAGTGCTTAATCTATTGCATGTGTTCAACCCCTGTAAGTGGCAAGCTTTGTGTCTTTGACCAAGAAACTCATCACTCATTACTCTGACTGTTTTGTTTCAGAAACACATTAGAGTGTGTTTCTAAAAGGTTATAGCTTGCTACACAATTTAACTAAGATAAATTATGTATAAACTAATCACTAAGGTTATGACCTTGTGTAATTGTACAGTTTTCCTTAACATTCATGTGTTAGGGTTTCTATTTATCTTTATGGAATGTGTCAAGATAAAAAAGTATTGTATAAAATTCTTTTATCAAATATCAACGTGTTAAGTAAGTGTAAAATATTTGACTGCAAGTAAAATAGATTATAGGGATTTCCAGGGAGGTACCAGTTTATTTCAGGCAGCAGAGCATTGACATTAGTATTAAATATTTGTTTTTTCTCAATTGTATATATTGCAGGCAGTACACATTTCAACATCAAGTTAATTTATTCATATAACATTTACCAAATAACTTGGATAATATCATTATTTTAATAAAAAATATTCATGCTGATTTCAGAACTCAGAGGAGCCAGTATTTCATATTGTTATAAGGTAGCCTAACCATGTCCATAAGAATTATAATCAGTCTTTGGATATGACAGTTATGTTGGCATGCAATGAAAACAAAATTCTTTTTTTTATGCTCCCCGAAAAATTTTATGCTCCCCGAAAAATTTTGGGGGAGCATATAGTCGTCGGGTTGTCCGTCCGTCCGTCAGTCCGTCCGTCCGTACGTACGTCCCGAATTCGTGTCCGGCCCATAACTTTGTTATTTGAAGTCGGATTTTAAAACTATTTCACAGAAATGATCACCATATTGAGACGATGTGTCGCGCGCAACATTTGGGTCGCTACCTTGAAGGTCAAGGTCACAGCATGACCTTGCAGCAAAATCGTGTCCGGTCCATCACTTCATTATTTGAAATTGGATTTTAAAAATATTTCACAGAAATGATCACCATATTGAGACGATGTGTGTTGTGCGCAATATTTGGGTTGTTTTTACACTTTGAACTTTGTCTGTGGCATAACTCTGACACAACAAGAGGTATACCTTCCTGTGTCCAAAACCTATTCGGGGAGAATCACCCGGTTCAACCGGCTCTTGTTTTAATGAGAAACAAATTTTCAAGTTCAGTTTATAAATCCTATATACTTGCAGAGAATCCATCCCCACCAAGTAAATCAATACCAGATACACAACTTCTCTGCAAGCATCTGGAGGAGAAGATCATCAGCCTTACACGTATGGGAGATAATCTACAAAAAGAAAATAAAGGTAATAGTTATGAAAAAGTGGCCATTGAAGCTTCTTATATGTGTGCAGAGTTGTTAAAATATATCTATTTTACACAGAATTCACAATTTCTATGTTGAATTTAATACAATAAGAACTAGATTGACTTTGTTCATTTTACTGTGAAATATTGACATCAGCACCAATTGCATTACAGTAGCAAGTTAATTTAATTATTTTTTCAAAACCAATAAGACATTAACCCATTTTTGTTATTCAAGATGATAAACATTTTGTTTCCAGAGATGGCAGATCTGATGAAACACAGGGAAAAAAGTTGAAAAAAGTAAAAGAAAATGAGAAAAAATACCGTAAAACACAAAAATGATAGTGCGCCTTGCTTAGGTTTAACTTAAACAAATCAAATTGATGCCAGATCTTTGTCATATAGAAGCTTGCATTTATATTACCCAGAATATGTGAATCATGTAGAAATCATTCCTCTGATCACCACTTACAATGAAATATAGTTATTAGATATAGTACCAGAAGCTGGATATATTGTGAACATAATGTGAGTCTTGCCTTAGTCTGTTCTTGTAGTCTGGTCACATTTCCGGAGTTCAAACCTTTTGGTGTGATTGTCAATACAGTACGTGTTGTCTGTTATATAACCTCATGGGTGTTAGTGATTGCTATATATATGTCTTATCCATATATCTACTTCCACACATGATCTGGGGGAAAACACCTAACTGTGCCTTGAGGAAACTAACAGGGGTAATTGTGACTAGAATATCTAAGCATCAATGTTGTTGTTTTTTGTCTACTTAAACTGTGTCGCAGGGTTATGACTCTTAAAGCTCTTTAGCTTTATCTACATGATAAACAACTTATATATAAGCCGATTACATATACAGCAAAAATATTAAGTACTGGTAAAACCAAGCTGAATATATTGATTTAATATTATTAAAACTGAAATACATTAGTAGAATATAGAGGTTGATATTTAACTAAGTTGGATTGTAGTTTACTTTCTTCTGCTTAAGATCTTAAGTATACTTATAAAGACTTCGTAGTTAACTGAAATATACGGTTGGTTTAAGAACATACAAGGGCCAAAGTTTGTTGACAGCTCTTGTTATGTTTTCTTGTAAATAATAATTTGTTTTTTGTCTACTTAAACTTTGTCGCAGGGTAATGACTCTTAAAGCTGTTTAGCTTTATCTACATGATAAACAACTTATAAGCCGATTACATATACAACAAAAATATTAAGTACTGGTAAAACCAAGATGAATATATTGATTTAATATTATTAAAACTGAAATACATTGGTAGAATATAGAGGTTGATATTTAGATATTTAACTAAGTTGGATTGTCGTTTACTTTCTTCCGCTTATGATCTTAAGAATACTCATAAAGACTTCGTAGTTAACTGAAATATACAATTGATTTAAGAACATAGAAGGGCCAAAGTTTGTTGACAGCTCTTGTTATGTTTTCTTGTAAATAATAATTTCCTACCTCTATTGTAGTTGTCTATTTATAGCCGATAGATTATTGTACAAACGTGTATATTTGTTTGTTTATAAATGTACAGTACATACATCATCATGATATGTAATGCTTTGTCTGAGCTTATATATACAATATTGTTTGATTTGTTGAGCATTTCACTTTGGTTTAATAAAATAACTAGATATTATTGTATACATACAATCAATTATTAACCTTTTATTGAAGAAATTTAAAATTGAAAATAAGCTAAACTTTATTTACTTATTATTTTATTTATTGGATGTTTTTGTATAATTTTAAACAATATTTGTTCTATGATCTGAAACATTAATTAGTGTACATAATAATATAATTGAAAGCACCAGCATAATGCATTTTTATCCAACTACATACGATGAATGACATCATACCTGCTAGGATATTTGTGTGTTACTATTTTACATTGTTAACAAACAGCATTGATTTGATCTAACTGTGATACATTTTTATAATACACATGTATACTTGTGTTGTTTATATGGTTTGGCCCTGTCTTGTAGTTTTAGAGATTACTTTAAGTGCAATTTCTGGAGCTTACAGCAAACAAATAAATGAAATGTTATTGTTAATACTTCTGCACTAGAGTAAACTTTAGATTTAGTTCTGTGTTATATTGTTTACTAGTTTTAGGCATCATACACAAGTGTGGGCTTAAAGTTATTTTAGAAATGTTTTCCTGTAATCTGGAAAGACATGTTGAAGTTACAATGTATTCATTTTTGTATAACAATTTTATATAAAATGATATTAGTTTATAAGCATGTGCTAACTTAAACATGAAACTTGTAAATGGTCTTCGTGATAATTTCTTTCTATGGTTGTCAAATATATAATTTAACTACTTCATGCCATAAATACTCCGTGATGTACCACTGTATGGAAGACAGTTAAACTTCCACAAATTGATTCATTATAGATACGGTCCACATACTTCCAAACTTTTGTGTTTAAAAACTCTACATACTTTCAAATACCACATGTAGATTAAAGTCATTCCTTTTTTCTTATGCTCAAATTCAGCATGAAAATGTTCCTTTATCAGGCTGCATTATTTGCATGGGTATAAAATAAGTTGCCACTAGCAAGCTTAAATGGTTGGTTATTGTATTATGATAATGTGTAGTTCATGTGGTGAGATTGAAATTACAATCTATTTTTAAAGGACTGCATTGCTTCTAAAAGGATAATTAAACAAATATGACATTTCAACAAGAATCACATTATGTATGTAATTTGTTAACTGCCCTTTTTCATAACTTACTCATTCTATCATTTCTCCGAAATTGCAGACAGTTGCTAAATAAAAGAATGTATACTAACATTAATTTTGATCCTTATTTTAAAACATTTTGTCATCTCCCAATAATCAAGATGTTCCTTTTAATTCCCCTCAAGCACCAAAGTTCTTTTTCACAATAAGGTTTTAATTCCAGGAACTTGTATGTAATAAATTGAATTAAAAAAAAATGCCGATAGCTTGCAAAAGGTGTCCTATGAAATGAAATGGGAGTGGTACTAAAACTACTGAAATATTATGATTATATTTCTGAATTCTTTGTGCTTTGTTTTATGGCAACTGGAAATAAATGTATAAGCTGAAAACTATTATCAGACTGAGGAAGAATTTGTCCCTATTTGGTTCTTATAAGAATACGTAATATAAAAATTTAATAGAAATTCATATGAGGAAATGTTACTGCAATGATCTGGTAACACTTCATCTTGGTAAGAATTAAAGGTCATTAATATTTATGAGTGAAGCAAATATGGTAACTGTTTGTTACAAACTAAATGATATATGCAGCACGTTATAAGGTTAATGTAAATAGACCGTCATTTCTTTGAGTGGGTGTGGATGCATAAATAAACTTGATTAAAATAGACGAAATACATATTTTCCAATTATAACATATAAATTTTCTTTGGTTTTAACCCTTATTGCATTAAATATCTTCAATGGACATACCCATCCTGCAAAATCATTTATCATATTCTAAAAATATACCCTGACTAAATAGTGTACAATGAAAAACCATAAACAAAGATTAAAGCGAAATACCAGTTCCCTGGAACATACTGGTCTCAGTTGGTCTGCAATGGTCGCATGGGCATAATATATTACCATCCGCAGTAATTAAAAGTTAATATAAGAAAATACGCATACAATTTGATTTAGACATTTATTTGTAAATACGCCTTTAAAGTGGTGAAATAAACATCTTTGAACTACACGAAATAAGTTTTAACACGATAGTTGCTGGATAGATAAATCCCTTACACTATCTCTAATGCATGATAGGTTGATTATTTTAGTTTGTAAAAAGGGGTGTATGTTCTAGTGCCACAGGGTTGGCAGTCAACTTAATACAGCTGTCTTACAGAACAAAAACCTACAACTCTATTCTATATTTACAATTTTTGTGCAAGGAATGTTGAAATGCGGTTGACCCTTACCACGCCGGGAAAATCGTTATGTTGTCAATCGTTATTGGTATTTCTTTACATTTCGCAGAGAGGCTTAAATAACTATTGTAAAGTGCCACGAACGGTAAAATTAAAAGACATAAAGTACTATCCAAGAGATCACCGGTCATTTATGTACGAGTCCTAATACTCGCACTATTCGCTCCCTACATTTTATCCGTATTCATTTAATCTAAGCGTCGAAATATCGTTTTTTTCTATTAATTTCATATTTGTAAAACCCGAGAAAGCAGTAAAATCTATGTTAGGCATCGAACAAATTTGACATATTTAGATTAATTGGTTTATTTTGCACTCGCAGACACATTTCATCTGATGCAAGATTCACCTGCTGCTTCAGTGACTTGGGAAAATAATTCATTATAAGAAAATACCGATGGGTGATGCTTTATGATGTCGCTTTATAAAGAACAACTAACATTAAAAAACTCTTTTGATGCGCTGCGCCGGGAGCACGTTACCATGATTATTCAATATCGTAGGGCAAACAATATAATTCAATTATGATCAAATGGTTTACGACCGCCGTACATATTATAAGAGCCACCGTCGGTCGGTTTTCCTTTTTTAAAAATTCAGTAGGTAGGTCTAGTCACATTTGTTGTTTGGTTGTAGTATGAATCATAACAATAATGTTCAATGGTCAATCTGAAACTGTGCACATGGTACAAATTAAATAGCTGTACATCAAAGGAAGATAAAGTAGGTCACTTCGTCAAATCATCTTGGTCAGTTTTTATCAAAGCTCAATTTTAGATAAAAAACTGTGCATTCATAAACAATATAGTAGCTCAAATTAAGTATGTCCGCTGATATCAAAGTTCAAAAGTAGGTCATTTCGTCAAAATCTAGGTCAGCTGATATCCAAGTTCAATTTTACATGTTAAAGTGTGCACAAAGCCCAAATGTCATAACTAAAGTCAATTATAAGATAATGCCCAAGGTCATTTAAAGGTCAAGGTATCATTTAAATTATGCAATATGTTTGTTTGGTAACAAGTCTTGTTTTGTCTGAGTATTAATCAAAATCTGTACAAAAATAACAAAATTATGACAATTTAACCAAAATTCAATAATTTGACATTGATGGTTGAGTTCACTTAATTGTCAAGGGCAATTAAACCTTTCAGAAGGTCTGGTCCAAGTATTAAGGTTACCTATTCATTAATTATTAAGTTATTCAAGGTGTTCCGTAAATCTCTACACGGGTAGACTTGGCAACAGTTTTCTTTTACAGTATATTTTTAAAGAATGACATTTTCAGTAAGAAATTTTATCTCAAGTCTCTATTCACGGCTATACATGTATATCTTTTATTGGTTGTTTTTCAACACTTTATGAGACATTACCACTGTTTCAAAAGTTAACGGACAATCCTCGCATTTTGAACTACTAATAAAATCTTCAAATGGCGAAATAACGACACTGTTAGAAGCTAAATAAAGCTATGTCAATTGGCATCTATGCATTGTCATATAGAATTTATAGCCTGAATGACAGATATTTAAAACGTTTAACGTTTATTATAGGATTGTGGGGAAAATTAGCACAACTTCGTAATCGAACGTAAAACAGCCAAAGTTCACCATGATTAACTATTCTTAACAGTTGATAACACTTTCTTGTAAAGTTTCAGATACATGTATACAGTCTCAAATTGTGATAATGTCTAAAACTGTGCAAAACGTAAAACAATTAAGCTTCGATATATGAATTACTGTATAAAATGATGACTTAATCCAGAGAGAGAAAAAACAGACATTTTGAATTTGAAAAAAAGAATGTCATTTTTAGCGCCTTATCTGATCAAACGTTTTAATATATATTTCATAACTACAAGTACCGTTTTAATGTTACAAATGTTAAACCATATATTGACTATGATATCTTTGTATTACATTTGTGTAAGTATTTTGGGCTAAATGCCTTTATCTACAAAACTTGACTTTACTTCTCTTAAGATCATGATTATAATTTATGATTAAATACCTAAAATACCATAACAAACTAATGTAATTTAGCTCCGAAACTTATGAATTTCATATTTAATAAAGCATATTTCAAGTTATGTCATCAGAGTTAAATAATATAATAAATAATATTAAGCTGTCATTCATTGAAATAGATTTAGAGATTCCTTAGCCTCATGAAATCAAGCTGTTGTATTGATTTTACATAAGTTTATAATAATATTTTTTAACGAACTATTGAAAATAGCACATCAACATTTTTTATGTTTAAAAATACTAGAATTTAGTATTTACTGATTATCATTATCGTTTTTATAACATTCTGCGATGCAGGACAGAACATACATAGGTTTGATAATGTATGTTCAAACACAGACTTAAGTTGGAATAAAGGAAGCACAGACCCAAAGCTTATATATCAACATCATAGGGTAAACAATATGGTTAAGCTAATTATCTTCACGTTCCTACATACATGCAAAGATAATTTTAGCTCTGTTGATTTTAGCTCGACTATACGAAGTATATGGAGAGCTGTCCTACTCGCCCCGGCGTCGGCGTCCGCGTCCAGATTTCTGATTTTTCACTATAACTTTGTCATTTCTATAGGTATCAACTTCAAACTTCAAATATATGTTTCTTATCATCAACCACATCTTATGTGACAAGGTTCATAACTCTAGAACCAATATTTTCAGATTTATCTCCCCTTGAACTTAGAATTTTCCTTAAAAAATACTATTTTTCACTGTAACTTCTTTATTTATTAAGGGATAAACCTCCTACTTAAAATAAAAGTACCTTATCATCATCCCCGTCTTATGTGACAAGGTTCATAACTCTAGCACCAATATTTTCCATTTTATCTCCCTTTGAACTTAGAATATTCCTTAAAAATATTATTTTTTACTGTTACTTATTAATTTCTAAAGGGATCAACTTCATACTTCAAATATATGTACCTTATTATTAACCACATGTTATGTGACAAAGTTCATGACTCTAGCACCAATATTGCAAGAATTATCTCCCCATAAACTTAGACTTTTTTACTAGAAAAAATGTTATTTATTACTATAACTTTTTAGTTTTAAAGGTATCTACCTCAAACTTCAAATATTTATTCCTTATCATCAATTACATTTTATGTGACAATGTTCATAACTCTTGAAGCAATATTTTCATATTTATCTCTCTTTGAACATAGGATTTTCTTTAAGAAATATTATAACTTCTTTACTTTTTAAGGTATCTTCTTCAATTTTCAAATAAATATTTCTTATCATTACACACATGTTGTGTGACAAGGTTCATAATTCTAGCGTGACTATTTCTAGAATTATTCCCCTTGATCTTGGAATTTATGTTAACAAATGTTATTTTTTTACTATAACTTAATACATAATTATACATAATTGATTTTTCTTTCATAGTTTTGTCCTCCTTACTGCGTCCAGTATTTTATTAGTCGAGCTTCGCTGTCTCCTGTGACAGCTCTTGTTAACTCACCTGAGGACAATGTCCTCAAGGTGAGCTTTTGTGATGGCCCATTCTCCGTCATTCATCGTCCGTCCGTGCGTGCGTGATCAATTTCTTAAAACAACTTCTCCTAAACCACTTGGCAAAATTTGTTGAACCTTTGCAAGGATGTTCCTTGCATGAAGCTCTACCAAAGTTGTTCAAAGAATAAAATTCAATAAAGTACTCTTTAATAAAAAATCTTTTAAAAAAAATCTTCTTGTAAAAAACCAAAAGAGTTAGAGCTTAGATATTTGGCATGAAACATCTTCAATTTGGTGTCTACCAAGTTTGTTTAAAAAAAAACATAGGGTCAAAAGTGGCCCGGCCCCAAGGGTCATTGATTTCCTTATATATATATACGAGGGTTGTCCCAAAATATCGTAGACAAAGTCAGTTACTCAATAAATAATAATACAATAGAGTCCTCCAGCTGGGGAAAAGTCAATACACCTTTTATGTGTGTCTATGCGAAATAAAATAAACATACCTCCAAAATTGACCAAGTTATCTAAATTTAAAAAATGCTACCTATACATACCCGGCGCACGCCGTCATAAACGTCATGACGTTATAAGATTTTTTAAAATGTTTTTCAAAGTATTTACCGTGTTTCGCGATGCACTGTCAGTGTGGGGCGACCCATTTATCATAAACGTTTTCAAAACAGTCCTGCTTCAATGTACTCAACACTCGCAGAGTTGAGTTTCCTGGCGGAGTTCGCTGAAGTTTTCGAACCTGTGACCTCGTAATTGTGATTTCAAATAAGGAAACACTGCAAAGTCTTAGGGCGTACGGAAGTCTCTGAAAACCTATCACATCAAGTTCAATCTGTGTCTCCTGAGATCTATGGCAAGGTGCATTATCTTGATAAAATATAATGTTCTCCATGTTGTCAATTAACGCTGGACGCTTCTTCAACTTAACACAGTATTCAATGACATTGCGTTGCGCCGCATTTTCATCTGACGTCGCCATTTTGGGCATTTTCAAAATAGCACTGCTGTTACGTATTATGCTACAGACTTTTTTCAAATTAACGTTACATAAACGTCTGTTGGTGATATGACGTAAAAATGAATGACGTAATTCCACATGAATGTATTTCCCATAATTATTATTATGCTAGAAGTTAAAGGCATTATTTTAAGAAGCATGCTCTCAACACTGACTAATATTTTATCGTGCTCCGGGTATGTTGTACTGTTAAATATAAAACCCTGATAAAAAGCGTTACCTAATATATTGGCTATTGACTTTAAGTAGGTAAATTAACAAATGACCAAGGAAGATATCTGGTAAATTTTATTAAGTTATGACGTCAGGTTGAAGAGAAAATAATGTAGTCTACGACATTTTGGGACAACCCTCGTATATATATATATAAACTAAAAACTAAAAAATCTTCTCTCCGAAGCATTAATCAAAACAAATTAACATGAAAATTGCAGACTCGGTTTGATTGAGTATGTACATGAGGGTTTATGAATATTTGCAACATCCCTCACGCCCCCTAGTTCTTGCGTGGTACTCAATTCTCAACACTTAATAATGCTGACATCAATGATCCCGAAGAACCAAAAAAATAAAACAACACGAAAGTGAAGTATGGGGCAAAATTTTACAGCTGCCACATGCACTTAACACCTGCTGTGAAGTATAAACATCTGAAAACAAAGTGATCCCTCAGATGCACATTTGCTTTGTTCCATCATCATTGTCTTAAAATATTTCGACAGGTAAAAACGGCTTTGCTCTATACAGTATATCAAATACCTGATCGATATAATAGTCCATTGCACAAAATGTGGCAGAAAGAGATAAATGTGAAGGAGATTATGTCATATCTCAATTAAACATCATAATTCATTTAGACTGCTTTAGTATATAACGTACGTTTGCATTTTAAACATAATTACCTGTTAAATCATATTATAATATTGATCAGGTAGGACTTTTTTAAAAGCTTTTCTTTCCACTAACTGGTTAGACTTATGGTTATGCCATAAATTATAAAAATAGTTGTGTATGTTAGAACATATATTCTCTCAAGTCTGACTGTCGGGTATGATTATCATGAAGATAATAGCATGACAATACTGGACAAAAGGGACAAATAAATGTTACAAAGCATTGTCATTGCCTTTCAACCTACATCTTGTTCGTTACTCATATGAATAAAATGAATCTGAGCTTTTATCGGAAAAATTAATAGTGAAACACTACTTATGTCGTAATTATATGGCTTAATGAATACAGTCATAGTATGTTTCTTCTAGTGTTGCTCAGAACATAAATTTAAAATATTTCAAGTAACCCTCTGTAAAGTAAAAAGTGGCATCAATAAAACGTTGTTACATATTGAAATATAGTATTTGCCTATGTTAGCTAGTCGAACTTAATCATCTATTTTCCATCGTTGATATACATGTATACCTAACAATGTATATCATCGTCGACTATTTGAAATGCTTTATCAAGTGCTAGAAGGTAGCATACACTTTTTATTTTCAAAACTATAAAGACGACTCCACCCGATAATATTATCCATCAAATCACTGGACACAATCATTCCTTGAACGAAGGTTTGTTTTTTCTTTGTTTGTTTGTTTTTGTACTGTTTTGTTTTTTAAAAAAGTTATAAAGAAAGAAATTTTCAGCTTATTGAATGAACATATATCACTGTATGCGTGTATGCGTAAATGCTAAATTGGTTTTTATATATATGGTAACGCATTGATATACAAATCATGTATGTATGTATGTATGTGTGTGTATGTATGTATGTATGTATGTATGTATGTATGTATGTATGTATGTATGTATGTATGTATGTATGTATGTATGTATGTATGTATGTATGTATGTATGTATGTATGTATGTATGTATGTATGTATGTATGTATGTATGTATGTATGTATGTATGTATGTATGTATGTATGTATGTATGTATGTATGTATGTATGTATGTATGTATGTATGTATGTATGTATGTATGTATGTATGTATGTATGTATGTATGTATGTATGTATGTATGTATGTATGTATGTATGTATGTATGTATGTATGTATGTATGTATGTATGTATGTATGTATGTATGTATGTATATGGAAAATAAACGATCTGAAATAGTCATTTTGTAAAATTAAATTATATGAATATTTTGTTAATAAATTAATAATAGAATTGGGAACATTCCAAATAACTAAATTGTAAAAAAGTATTTAGTATGTCCTTTAGGGTTGAACATTGAAAGATGAAAGATACAAAACAAATTATTGTTAAAGGAAACAACATATCACTGTAGATAATTTAAAGATTATGTAAGTTTCATGATGATATTTTCAAGTCTAAATGTATGTTACACCGTTCTGAAGTAAGGACTAGCAAATATTCAAATTAATGGTATTAATTTGCAAAACTTGACATTTTACTATTTTTGTGAACAAGAACATGAAAGTTATCTGATATATACATTCGATGACATTAAATAATATTATAGTAATAGCATTAATTGATAATTATAATTTCATGATGTTAATCTCTGTTTCACGAAAGTAATCTTATTAGATGATTTTGTGAACGTCACTATACAACTACGTAAAGATTTGCTTGGTAACGATATATTTAACATCATTAATTACAGCAAATATACATGGTTTTCACAGTCTACACTATGGTTCAATTCGGACAGCTTGAATTGTTTTGGGATGCCAAAACTCATCAAAGCAAATAAACGTTAACTAAGATAAAAAAAATATGGTTTATGAATGTAACAATCTTAAATCATCTAATGCTGTTATTGTAGCACAAAATAAATCTTTCTAGATTATACAGCAAAATTTAAATAGCAAAGCAATAATTTCAGAAAAGGTATACTATAGAGTTTGGAAAAAGATTGAACACATTCAATTAACGTTTAATTAAGAATCGAAGAACGTCAAAATTGTCTTAAAGAAGCTTTGTCAACACTTAAATACGTGAACAAAAATTAGTGCACATTTACAAAAAAGTGTTTGTGGCTAAGAGGTGGTCATCTGATCTCATTTCATTAAAATTTAAAAGTTAATATAGTTTTATGTTTCAGGCAGTTTTTATGTTTTATCATAAACATTTATGAATATCAATTATTGTTCAATTGCTATTTAATAGTCAATCTTTTAAAATGTGCAACTAATATATCTCAGCTTGACAGAGAAAGCATAAAAGCATAAAGTCATTTTAATAAAGACACTTTGAATACAAAAAGTACCATTGAGATTCTTGTCAGAAGAAAATAAGGATTTGTTGAAAGGCATGCAAATAAATTTTTCTGTCATATATTATGATGAATAAATAATTCCTTCGGGAGTATTGGCAGTATAGCCAATAGGGTCAAAATGACCCTGTCCTGAGATTATAATGACTAATAAAACAATAATTTACTGTATAATAAAGAAATCTTATCTGAAACAAGCAAGCTTAAATAACTAGCATATACAGCAATGCTCAGTGAATATCTACATAGGTTATAAAATCATGACAGTGGATCAAAAGGTTCGTTTAGGAGATAACTTATATACAAAGACCTATTTAGGAAAAATGTTTTATTTACCTGTAGCATGGCTGGTTCTCTTTTCAGAAGTCATATTAATAATGATGTCCCCATCAATTTTGGGGTCAACGTAAGCTTTGGATGTTAAAAGGCAAAGATATTTGGTATGTAGCATTGTCTAATTAAAAATCATGAAAATTATTAAGATATTTATCTGCTGTTATCATGGCAACATTTTTTTCGAACAAATGTATCTTATTGTTAATTTACTTTCTTGTCTTGTGACCTTTTATCTTTACATGTCTTTATATGTCTTCAAGTTTTTGACCAGTGTGTAGCATATATAGGAACCAATAATAGTGGCTGATATACACTATGTCGTATTTTCGCTTTTTTACTCACCACATTTTTAAGGAGAAGTCAAATAGAGGCGACAATACAACGTGTTTCCGCATTACATCTGATGTAGCATTGTCGTATTTCGCAGAGAAAAATTAAAAATGCGAACACTCGAAGATACGACGAAGTCGAACACATCGTTTTTCTTGTTTTTTTTTTTTTCGCTTTGTAACAGTTTTGCTTTGATGCAGTTTCATATTTTCGCATTCCGGTTGAACAAGCGCATGCGAACATTAATATTAACGAAGATTGTAAATTAAATGTTTATATTATTCAAATCATTGTTTCAGTTATTAATCAACCTTTTCACTTGTAAAATATGTCTCCATTCAGTTGTTTAGCGCCATGTTTGTACCGCGCATTGTATAAGAAGGGGCTAGTTTAGTGTCAAAGTGCTTGTCAGCGACACGTGTGTTCTTTTTTTTGTTTTGTTTTTTCGCTAAGGGCAGGACATTTTGGGCCAAGGCGACGGCCTTTCATTATTCCCATGCTGTAGCATAATGTGTAATGTATTTGCTAATGCTTAACGATAACATGGAGATCGAAAAAGCAACAATGCAAAAAATGCGAAAAAGCAACAGTGCTAAAATGCACAGGGGAACACTGCGAAAAGTGAAAATTTGAACATACGAAAATACCAAAAAGCAAACATGCCAAAAGACATAATAAATTTATTAAGTCGTCATTTCGCATTCTCGAGAAGAAAATCAAGATACGACTATGTGTTTGTAGAGAAAATGCGAAAATACCACATGGCACGTAAATCAGCTACAATAAATTCGGTCTTGTATGTGTAAGAAATCTACCTTGTAATTGCTGCACACCACTGATAAGCGTTCCCTGTTCACACTATTGTTATATTACATCTAAGATGTCTCCAAATTTCCTGCTTAAAAATCCAGATGTAATGTTTGGCTAGAATTACGCGATGACAACATCACAGTCAAATGAAAAAAATAATCAAAAAATCGAAAATCGCATGAAAGGGCGGTTTTGATACAGGTCGTAATGACGTTTCTTTTGCGTATTATTTCATAATTACATTCAACGAACGCTCCATGTAAGAGCACATAGGTAAATCTTTTGATATAATGAATGCTAAGCTATGTTTTTATCTAAGAGCAAGAAGTAAAGCATGCATTTGGTTATATATCTGTATAATACATATGCAAATTACGGCTTATATAGAGATTGTCCTTAATGGTGGTGAGCATTGTACTATTTAACCTTATCAAATTCAGAGGCGTTAGTTAAATAAGATTTATGTTGTGGTTTAGAACTGCCCACTTTCTAGGGGAGAAGATCCGTAAGCGACCGAGTCGCTTGGTAAGTACATCCACGGAACGAAGAGTATTTTAATGGTTCCGGATTCGAGACCCGGTCAGACTGCACATTTTCCTCAGGCTTATTTATACTGATATATCAGGTTGTAACGACAAGTAATGAATTCTTATTTTTATTTCCATTGCAGTAACTCGCCACAAAGATTCGTTATCGCACTGAACAGTTTCACTAGACGAGTCAAATATTCTTAGCAGTACCTACAGCCTATGTAAACCCTTCAATTCTTGCATAAACTCAAGTTCCTTGTCACTGTTAGGGATTCCTTATACTTTTCAGTTTTATATGTACTTATGTTTTCTTGAAATACTGGCGGTATGAGTAACATTGTATTTCTGTATAGTAATACAAATATATTACACAAATAAATTTCTGTCCGAGCTCATAAAGGAAAATCATTCTTGTATATTTTGTACCTGTCATATCAATAATGTTACAATTTCAAACGTTATAAGAACGTCTTAGTGTTATAAAGGAATAAATTATCATGACTTGGTTGCAATTACAAAGAGGAAATAAAAGTAGGAAAAATAATCAAAAAAGAAATAATCATAAAAGATCACTTGTTGTACCAAGTTTCTTTAATAAAAGATCACTTAAGTAATTTTACGTAAAAACTGTTATGAAAAACGTTAATATATAGTACGGTGTGTCTTGATATATTGTTTCTTAATAAACTTGGTTGATACGTAATAAAGGGAATAATATTCTTTTCTTATTACATCAATAACTAGAACTGCCACTGTCATGACGTGAATACCCCCGCATACCACTTTGTCAGAATCAACAGTGGCCATTTTGAGCTCAAGGACAACCTCCCTGCAAAATCAAAAAAAGGACATTGCTAAGTTATGTATTCTACATGCTTCAAATGTGAAAATGTCAAAATCAAACAATACACTGCAGACAGGCATTCTTAAGCATTTGAGAAGACAAACTTATTTTAGTAAAAAATCCCTGTGACCTTGACCTTTGACACAGTCAACTAAAAATCGATAGGGGCCATTTACTACTTATAAACAACCTCAATTACAAATATGAAGACTGTGGGTCAAAGGTTTCTTAAGTTATTGGGCGGACAAACTTTTGAAGTCAAAGTCCCTGCGACCTTGACCTTTGACCCAGTGACCTCAAAATCTAAAGGGGCATCAACTTATCATGACTAACCTCCATGCCAAATATGAAGACTATTGGTCAAAGGAATCATAAGTAATTGGGCGGACAAGCTTTTTTAAGTCAATGCCCCTGTGACCTTGACCTTTGACCCAGCAAGCTCAAAATCTATGGGGGCATCTACTAGTCATGACTAACCTCCTTGCCAAATTTTAAGACCATGGGTCAAAGGAATCTTAAGTTATTGGGTAGACAACATTTTTTAGTCAAGGCCACTGTGACCTTGACCTTTGACCCAGTAACCTCAAAATAATAGGGGTCATCTACTAGGCAGGCCAAATATAATGACTGTGAGTCAAAGGAATCTTAAGTAATTAGACGGACAAGCTTTTTTTAGTCAAGGCCCCTCAAAATCAACTGGGATCATGTACTAGTCATGACTAACCTGCATGCCAAATATTAAGACTGTGGGTCAAAGGAATCTTAATTTATTGGGCGGACAAGGAAAAACCGATGAACGGCCGGACGGGGAGACGGACAAGCTGATTCCAGTATACCCCCTTACAACTTCGTTGTTCGGGGGTATAAATATAGTACTAACATTTGAATCCTATTCCGTAATCTAGCTGCTGCCTAAAAGTGGTAAATAGTTAGTTGTCGCGAATTTTCTTCTTTTATCATCTCTTAAAATTTCTAAATAAACATGGCTCATTTATAAAACATGGAAACATTGAAACAAAGAAATACAAATATCAAGAAACGGAAATGCTTAAAAGCCTTAATGTGACATGTATACAAACTAGTAATAAGTTGCATTTAATGGCAAATTTGCTGTAATGCGTGTTGTAGTGTTATCGCTGTTTTCTTAGGCGTTTTGTCAATATAAAAATAATGTAATGCTTTTTCATGCATGTAAATAAAATAAAGTAAACGTGCCTACTAAAAAGGCGAATGTTTAAGTAGGCTAGTAATTGCATTATTTTTTAAACGAATATTTGTATTACATAGTTTGCAAAATACCCTAAATACAGAATTTCTAAAATATATTATGTGGATAGAATTCCAAGGTAGTACATAAAATAAGTGTATATTTAGTTTTAAATGTTAACTTACGTGCAATATGACAAATGTACCGCTTTTTTATGTTTTACAATCGTTCCGAAACCATTGTCTCGTATATTTACGTATTGTAATAATAATAATATGTAATGTACGCTGACATATATTTTATATCAATAATTTTAGAATAAAAGAAATTGTTCCATGTAAATGAAGTTGATTAAATGTTTGATTTAAGTTTCAAGCACATAATTAATGTAAACAATATGTCGAAATATTCGGTGACAGATATGTTTGACATAAATAAGCTAAATCATACTATTTTTTACCACAAGTTCAGGGCAATTGAAAACCATTTCTTATACTAGAAGCACCATTTTTTATTCACAAACATATACACAAACTGATACAGCTGTATTTCGTTAAAAGGAGGATTGTTTCTTTTCAGACATATTTCAGAAAGCCAAATTGTTGCATGATAAGAAGTGATTTTATCAGGCCTGTACTTTCTCTAAGTTTGCTAAGGTAATAACTGTAATTTATGGCTTTTTTTAGACATTTTATGAAAGTACTACAAATAAGCCTGTACAATACTAAATCAATAGTGATAGAAAGCTTCTATCTTAATGCATATGATAAGACCATTTTTTTTTATTAAATCTTGATTTAGAAATACAATTAAATGAGCCGCGTCATGACAAAACCAACATAATGGGTTTGCGACCAGCATGGATCCAGACAAGCCTGCGCATCCGCGCAGTCTGATCAGGATCCATGCTGTTCGCTATCAGTTTCTGTACTTGTTATAGGGTTTGTAAGCGAACAGCATGGATCCTGATCAGACTGCGCGGATGCGCAGGCTGGTCTGGATCCATGCTGGTCGCAAACCCATTATGTTGGTTTTGTCGTGACGCGGCTCAAATTGTTTTTAGAGCTTCATCTTATGCTGTAAATCGGAACAAATAAACGTTTTGTGAGCTATTTCTAATCATTCGAATTCATACAAAAACAATAAACAAATCAACGTCATGAAAACTACCAAAAACTGTATGTTTTGCAATGAAGATGTTTAAAGTTCAAGCAGGCACACAAGATCATGTGTTTTCTTCATTTTACTAAAATTCAGCACGTTTGCACTTCTCAATAAGATTTTCTGCTTCTGCTTACTAGAATCAAAAGCTAAGGACGAGGTACTTAGACATATAACAGTCATCTGAATATTACAGAGTCATAAAGAGAAGTCGCTTGACCGGACACTTCCCTGCAGCCTGACTCTGATAGGCTGATTAATCATGTAATTTAATGTAAAGTAGCTAATGTAGATAAAAGCTCACATTGGGAACGATATTAATATAACAATATAATGTTAACTTATGGAAGCTTTCGCTACCTCATAATGATTGAATTAATGATTCGAATTCATTCACAAAAATAAATATCAAAACGCCATGATACTACCCAAACTGTATGTTATGCAATGAAGATGTTTTAACTACCGTTCTAAAGTTTCTAATCATATCTCTCTAGAAGGCACACAACATCATTTTTTTTATTTTACTAGCATTCATATTATGTACAAGCATGGTAGTACATTTTAGTAAGCTTGTCTGCTTACTTCAATCAAAACCCGAGGACGAAGTAGACATATGAATATTACAGGGTCATGTTCAGTTAGTTTATAAAATAGAAGTCGCTTGACCAGACGCTTTCCTCAGATAGGCTGATTAATCATCTAATTCAATGTAAAGTAGCTAATTTAGATAAAAGCTCATATTGTGAACAAGATTAATATATAGAGGATATTTGTTTGTTTGTGTGTAAGATGAAATTTTATTTCATCGAGTGGGCTTTAAAAACAGTATTCTCACGAGTGGCGTAGCCACAAGTGAGAATACTGTTTTTAAAGTTCACGAGATGAAATAAAATTACATCTTACACAACAAACAGACAAATTTTCTTTTTATTTTATGCTTTAAAACAAGTTAAAACGAAATTTCCATAATTTGAATGTTAATATTAAAATCTGTTTCCCCCATTGAGAGCCCCATTTAGAGGGAATTTCTCATTAAAAACAAGAAGTCTTGAGCTGAAAAATAAGTCCGCCAATCAAGGTTAAATGACGGTGATATTTATTCATTTTATTAAAAAAATATGAATGATCGCTTGTTTTAATAATAAAAACTATCAATTCTTGTAGGATAAAAAGTCCAACCATCCATCCATATTTCTGTTACTTACTGCGAATTTATATTAGACCTGGCTTTGTAAAATGTAAGCGGCAGCCATTTTTTAAAGTTGTGTATTTCATGGGAGGAAAATAATTATGTAAGATTCAGAAGGATATAATTTGGATTTGTTAGTCATACACCTTTTTAAAAGAAAGAAAACTTATTTGAGGATTGTAACAGACAAAAAATAAGTGTTGACAGAAGTGAAAACATTCAGAAAAGGAGCTAGGAAAATGGAAAACTTGGAAGCTTGCTAAGGCATTGTAAGGAACGCTGGGTTGTTTTACTTATTTTACGAGTGATGGCTGTCAATGCTTTTCAATTTTTCATAAAGCATACGGCAGTTATTGCTCGTAGGATACTTTAATATGCCCAAATGTCATCAAGAGCAGTTTAGCATGGGGAAGGAATGTATTTTTCAGACTGTAAAAACGAAACAAAAAAAAATTAGAGACGAAATTTTGTGATTGGAATTTGAAGGAATAGAAGTAAGTTTTCTCTCTTTATTTCTTTTGACATTTAAGTTATTTATCTATTTCAGCTTTGTTATTTTTTTTTAACAGCCTGATATTGTCAGAATTGTCAGTACAAATAAAATTGAGGTACCACATGGGGAAAATCTTAAAAAAGTAGTTTCGTCATTGAAAAAAAGTGAAATTATATTTTGATAATTTTCACTGTGAAATTATCAAATATAATTTTCACGGATAAATCAGTAATCCACTGAAAAGCATAAAATAAAACAATATAATTTTTACCATGAACACGCTTTCGCGACCTCATAATGTCTGCGAGATTAGATGGCTTACAACATTTGTTCCATTAACGTATTTTTGATGAGTTTGCTACATGATGTTAAATGAATTATTGCACAAATGATATGCGAATGTTTATTTATTTCTTGTAATGTAAACTGTCAAACTGTACGTTAGTTTACCTTTGAATCTATATCAAACTATAGTAGAATTATTATTATAATTATCTTTATTTCCTCAATAACTGAAGAGCTTTTACATAATATTGCATAGCATATAAAATACATATTAAAATTTGTACAAATGATCATATATATATATATGATCATATATATATATATATATATATATATATATATATATATATATATATATATATATATATATATATATATATATATATATGTATAGTAAATATGAATACATGATCTATATGTATAATATAAATGAGTAAAGAAAATGCATATGTATAATATGTACAAACATACATATATTTACTCATACTGAAAGATAACTAATGCACTTAATCTCTGATATCTATCAACAATTGTCATTTGAGAGAGACAGAACAAAAATGAATTAATGAAAATATGAAGCTACTTATTTGCATAGATTTCACGTTCATAGCGAATTCTAGATTAATGTATATATCAAGAGCATCAGAACTAAGCTTGTTAAGTGTAACAAAGTCACTTAGGTGAAGGAAGAAGTAAAATCCAAAACATTTCAGTAGTTTAAAGTGACAATAATGTCAATGTTGAGGAAAGACGATGACTAATTTAGAAAAATAACTTTTATAATATGTGAATGACTGCCAAAAACACGTTAGTTTATCCTTTTCAGATAAATAATACACAGCATATTGTAAAGCTTTTCTCTAATATGTAAGCATGATACTTGGAATGAATAGCAAGACACTTTTGTATTTATGTACGAGAATGGAAATGAAATGTATGAAAATGAATTGTCAAATCCAATCAAAATTAAAACATGTTATCAAAGGAATTTGGAAATTATAAATATATTTACATATACAATGTAATTTATGTTTATCTCATTTAGTCATGTACTGTAGGAGTACAATGCTGAAGAAAGACCAGCATAAATAAACACATTCAGACTAGAATTAGTATTAATTGTTTTCCTTATCTGTTTCAAAAGTAATAACAAAACATATAAGTGGCGCATGTTTGCTTTTATGAAAACTCCCTACCTTCTTTTCGTTTACAAAGGTCAAATTGTTTTTATAAAGGCATTTACTATTAAGTATATGTGACTAAGCTGACGAACGTTTTCGGATATGAGATAACAGGACGTCATCGCCTAAAGACACAATATGCCTTAAAAATAGATACGAGTTTTCCTCTGATAAAAAGATAAAACTGTGTTCAATAATGTTTTGATAATAGATTTAGAGCATATCAGATATTTATTACGTTTGTATGTGAAATAAATTGTCATTTAAGTAGCAAATCGTAAACAAAGTGATATTTTGTCTTCTATACAAAATACTTCATAATTTTAATATCATAAATGGCTAAAAAGTAAAAGATGATTCAGCTAAATGGCCAAAGAAAATGTATCAGTACACGAAAATAAAAATAAAATGACAGTTTTTTTAGACTTAATAAATGCACTTTTAACGTTACTTAAACAACAACAACTGATATGTTACTTATACATGTACAAACGTATATATATTCAGTCATAACCAATTATTCTTTCTATGATAATTATCTTACAATGTTGCAGCTCGTTTTTAATATGTAAACCTAATAATAAACCTGCCGACAATGTAATACTACCTGTTTGTAATCTGACAATCGTTACATTTACATTATCGTTATACGTATAATTTTCACGTTTAAGAAATGAATTATGCTGTCGTAACAAAGGTTTTTGACGGTTATGAAACCGTATAAACCTTCCGCCCATTAAAAGTATGCAAAGGACATGAAACTATTCAACTGTTGACTAACACACAAAATGTTTTGTTGATCATGTGTTCAAATTCAAATATTTTTTTTCTTATCAATGATGTTTGTACATGTAAATTTTGAGCTCTTAATTAACATGTCTTTAGTTCGATTCAGTAGCATGCAGCAATTTCTTTTTAATTCTGTATGTGCATATTCCGTATTAAAATCACAGTGACAAGATCATTGACCAACTAAAATACCAAGACTATATATTGCAGCCATTCCTGTATTAAATAATAACTTTACATTAGTAAATCAAACTACAGGAAATATGTAGTTAGTACGAGTTATAATGCTATTAAACAGCAAACACTGAGTGTTCATATAAAATTTGATTTATTTGGTATTTTATGCCCCCGAAAGGCGGCATAAAGTAATCGTTCTGTCCGTCTGATAATTTTGTCAGCGCTTCATCTCAAAAACCGCTAAAACTTCACATGCATATCGCTAGCACGTTCTGTTCCGCTGCACAAGATAGCCACTAGATCTATAAATAGAAAAATATTGTCCACGCTTCATCTACAAATTGTCGGGCATTTCAGTGAAGCTCACAGGAGTGATCAGTTTAATCTCTAGTTGTGCATATCGCCGTCAAGTTCCGCTTAGCTGCACAAAATGGTCATGAGAGCTATAAATAGAGAAATCTTGACTGCGCTATATCCCCGCTTGGGGATTTCAGTTAAACTTCACAGGAGTGATCAGTATCATCCATAAATGTGCATATCTCCGGCACGTTCCGCTCCGCTGCACAAAATGGCCGTCAGAGCTATAAATAGATAAACTCTTGTCCGCGCTTCATCTCCAAAACTGCTGTAGGGATTTCAATGAAACTTCACAGGAGTGATAACTATCATCCTTAGTTGTGCATATCGCCGGCATGTTCCGCCCCGCTGCACAAAATGGCCACCAGAGCTATAAATAGAAAGATATAATTCGCGCTTGATCTCCAAAACGGCTAGAGAGATTTCATTGAAACTTCACAGGAGTGATCAGTATCATCCCTATTTGTGCATATGGTAGGCACGTTCCGCGCCGCTGCACAAAATGGCAGCCAAAGCACTTTTAATGTCTTGATAATAAGCCACCATTCTTGAAAACAACGATTTTCGTTTTTGCTTCGTTTACCTTGTCCTTATAATCAGTACAAAGATTTGATAAAATGTTTTATTGTTTTTGTAGACCAACAACAGTGTCGGACAATAAGGCTACATCATCAGCAAACATTAACACGTATAAATGTAGTATATCAAGATGAAGCTGTATGCCTGGTACATTACTCTAAGACATTAATTGTTCCAGTTCATCAATTAAACTAGAAATGTGTCATCACGCCACGGATACCCCCGCATGCAGCCAAAATTTCAGATGGTGCATTAATAATTTTTTTCATTTTAAGTTCAAAGCCCTTAAAACTTTTCAATGTTAACACAAACCATTTTCATACAATGTTCAAGGCACTGAAATTATTCAGTCTTAACCTTTTAAAAATAGCATATTGCATATTTGTAGCCAAAATAATGGCTAATAGTATGAGTGCTGAAACTGAAAGTTCAAAATTTTTCCCAACATTCAGGAAAGATAAGTTTGTCTAAAATCATTGAACCACGACCAAATTCAAACTTAAACTGCTTATTCCTAAGATGTATCTATATTATTTTCAAAGTGAAAGGGACACAACCATGCCAATAAATCATCAAACCATGACCAAATTCCAACTTGACCTGCCCATTCCTTTGACATACCCATATGTCAAATTTAAGTTGAATATGTAACACTGTTGGGTAGATAATGAACACTAACTGTAAATTTCATATTATTTTCAAAGTGAAAGGGGCATTACTCTGCCAAAAATCATTGAACCATGACCAAATTCAAACATGGCCTGGGCATTCCAAAAACATATCCATATGTCAAATTTGAGTTGAATGTGTTGTACCATTGGGGAGATAATAAACGGAAACTGAAAATTTCATATTACTTTCAAAGTGAAAGGGGCATAACTCTGCCAAAAATCATTAAACCATGACCAAATTCCAACTTGACCTGCGCATTCCTTTGACGCATCCATATGTGAAGTTTGAGTTGAATGTGTTGTATCTTTGGGGAGATAATGAATGGAAACTGAAAATTTTGTATTGTTTTCAAAGTAAAAGGGGCATAACTCGGCCAAAAATCATCGAACCATGACCAAATTCAAACTTGACCTGTATTTTCTCATGACATATCCATATGTCAAGTTTGAGTTGAATAATTTGTTCTATTGGGGAGATAATGAACGGAAACTGAAAATTTCATATTATTTTCAAAGTAAAAGGGGCATAACTCTGCAAAAAATCATCGAACCATGACTAAATTCGAACTTGATCTGTATTTTCTCATGACATATCCATATGTCAAGTTTGAGTTGAATGACAGAATGACGGAAGGATGGAAGGACGGAAGGACGGAATGACGGAACAGGGTAACACTATATGCCCCGGCCATTACATGGCAGGGGCATAAAAAAAACAGAACAAAATCGGACTTGCCAAACAGCCCTGCTTCAAGCTCACAGTACTGTGAACATAATCAGTTCTTGAGCCATTACAAAGTATACATGCCTTAATACCTTCATACATACTCTGGGGTGATTTTAATAAATATCCTTTGATACCTTTCTGTTTCAATATATCCCGCAAAAGCATTCTATTAATATTGTTAAAGCACTTTCGGAAATCGACAAAAGCAACATACAATTTTCGTGTTTTGTTTCTTAAAATACGATCAAGAATTTATTTTAAAATAAATGCGTAATCTATCGTTGAGCAATCAGTCATTAAACCTGACTGATTGTCAGAAATTTTCTTTATCATTTGTGCAAAGAAATTGAGTCTGTTAACAAGGATACAACAGAGTAGTTTGCTTATAACGTTTTGAAGAGAAATTCCTCTATAATTTCCGACATTATTTACATCACCTTCCTTATGTATTGTTACGATGATTGATTCACACCAAGCTGGTGGGAACTCACCAGAGGTAAATATCCTATTAAATAACCTTATTATACTAGGTGTTATGATGTCAATACTATATAAAAAGAATTCAGTTATAATGCCAAGTGGGTTTTGATGCTGCTCTCGTCACTATATATGTACAACGTGACGTCCTGTGACAAGAAAGTGCTCCGTGTCTTCCCTGTTTATGTCTAAATGTTCGTTTTATGCGTTCACTTCTCAGTATATATTTCACATTTATCAGGAATTACTATGCCCCCACTCCGAAGAAGAGGGGGTATAGTGCTTTGCACTTGTCGGTCCGTCCCGTCCGTCGGTCCGTAGACCAAATGGTTTCCGAGTGATAACTAAAGAACCCTAAGGCCTAGGAACTTCAAACTTGGTATGGTGATTGGTCATGACCAGTAGATGACCCCTATTGATTTTTGGGTCAAGGGGTCAAAGGTCAAGGTCACATTGACCTTGTATGTTAAAACGGTTTCCGATCAATAACTAAAGAACGCTTAGGCCTAGGATCTTCAAACTTGATATGGTGATTGGTCATGACCAGCAGATGACCCCTATTGATTTTAGGGTCAAGGGGTCAAAGGTCAAGGTCACATTGACCTTGTAGGTAAAAACAGTTTCCGATCAATAACTAAAGAACCCTCAAGCCTAGGAACTTCAAACTTGGTATGGTGATTGGTCATGACCAGCAGATGACCCCTATTGATTTTGGGGTCAAGGGGTCAAAGGTTAAGGTCACATTGACCTTGTAGGCAAAAACGGTTTCCGATCAATAACTAAAGAACGCTTAGACCTAGGAACTTTAAACTAGGTATGATGATTAGTCATTAGATGACCCCTATTGATTTAGGGGTTAATGGGTCAAAGGTCAAGGTCACATTGACCTTGTAGGTAAAAACGGTTTCCGATCAATAACTAAAGAACCCTTAGGCCTAGTGACTTCAAACTTGGTAAGATGATTGGTCATGACCAGTAGATGACCCCTATTGATATTGGGGTCAAGGGGTCAAAGGTCAAGGTCACATTTACCTTGTAGGTAAAAACGGTTTCCGATCAATAACTAAATAACCCTTAGGCCTAGAGACTTCAAACTTGGTAAGATGATTGGTCATGACCAGCAGATGACCCCTATTGATATTGGGGACAAGGGGTCAAAGGTCAAGGTCACACTGACCTTGTTGGTAAAAACGGTTTCCAATCAATTACTTAAGAACCCTTACGCCTAGAGACTTCAAACTTGGTAAGATGATTGGTCATGACCAGCAGATGACCCCTATTGATATTGGGGTCAAGGGGTCAAAGGTCAAGGTCACATTGACCTTGTAGGTAAAAACGGTTTTCAATCAATTACTAAAGAACCCTAAGGCCTAGAGACTTCAAACTTGGTAAGATGATTGGTCATGACCAGCAGATGACCCCTATTGATTTTGGGGTCAAGGGGTCAAAGGTCAAGGTCACATTGACCTTGTAGGTAAAAACGGTTTCTGATCAATAACTAAAGAACGCTTAGGCTTAGGAATTTCAAACTTGGTATGATGATTGGTCATGACCAGCAGATGACCCCTATTGATTTAGGGGTTAAAGGTCAAGGTCACATTGACCTTTTAGGTAAAAACGGTTTCCGATCAATAACTAAAAAAGACTTAGACCTAGGTACTTCAAACTTGGTTTGATTATTGATCATGACCAGCAGATGACCCCTATTGATTTTGGGGTCAAGGGGTAAAAGGTCAAGGTCACATTGACCTTGTAGGTAAAAACAGTTTCCGATCAATAACTAAAGAACGCTTAGGCCTAGGAACTTCAAACTTGATATGATGATTGGTCATGACCAGCAGATGACCCCTATTGATTTAGGGGTTAAGGGGTCAAAGGTCAAGGTCACATTGACCTTGTAGGTAAAAACGGTAACCGATCAATAACTAAAGAACCCTTAGGCCTAGGAACTTCAAACTTGGTATGATGATTGGTCATGACAAGTAGATGACCCCTATTGATTTTGGGGTCAAGGGGTCAATGTCATAGTGACCTTGTACTTAATGACCGTTTATGACCAATAACTCAACAACTCAAGTTGCCTTGGTTGATATTTTTATGTGCTTTTGGTATACACATTTGAAGGTCTTATGTAATATAACAACTTGGCTGTCATTAATGAGGCCTATGTGATTCATAAAATTTATGTAAATATTATTTGGTAAGATTTTTAATAACTTTAATTGCTGCACACAACCTATGGGGTCACAATAATTATTACCTTGTGACTAGTCATGACCAGTAGATACTAGATAACCCTTATTAATTGCTTGTTCACTGGGTCAGAAGTCATGCATAATAACCTGATCACATGACAAATTGGCTGCCGATAGGGGGCATACATGTTTTACAAACATATCTTGTTTACATCAGATATGCCTGTCAGCTGGTAATTTCTTCAGCTGATCCTTTTCATTTATTTAATCTCGATGCATAATATGTTTAAGGCAATGAGTTGGTTCCCATGATCACATTTACTTCAGTGCTTTGTTACAAAGAGAAAACTAAAGAAAATTATTATGATTTGAAGTACATCTAACATCCTTAAAGATTTGCCTTTTAAATCACTTATAGATAAAAGTAAGGCTTTATATGTTACATTACGAAAACAACTTAACCTTTGAAAATGGATATAGGTATTATCAGGAGAATGACTAGCTTTGATGTTATTTAATCTCAGGAAAGATTAAGTATTAAAACTTTAACCAATTTCCAAGATATGGAGGCAGAGCAGCACCACTTGACTTATAATTGAAATATTCTTAGTTGAATAACTAGCAAGTAATTGTTTAGTTAACATTATACAATCGCAACAAAATACAACAAAGAAACTGAATCCTTTTACAATTTTAAGATACACAAACATTCAATCAAATATATTAACTTCACAAACTTTAATTAGCATAAGAAAACAACTTAAAACAAAACAATCGATATTTTCAAAACAAAAGCATCAACTAAAAGAACGTTGACAAGACCAACTCACTCAATACGTTTTAATTGTATTTCCCAAAATCAAAATTGAGTTACAAATCTTTTCAATGAAAGGTAATTAATTTGCTTATCTTTTCTTAATTTTCTTTTCCTTGATAATCCTATTTTTTAAAAGCTTATAAAAGCCTATAAATAACTTTATGTTTGTAAGTTCTTGGTTAAGACCCATACCTTAAGAGATTATGTACAGTATTGTCGGGCATCTCATTTTTACAGTTATTTGTTTTCTCTCATTTTGAAAGGTATGTGTCCTTATTTAACTGAAATATAATTTCTAGTCTTTAAATATTCAGGCAAAAAAAAAAAATCACAAAAATATTAAAATGATCTAATGTACTCAAATCACGCTAAAATGACTTTTCTTGGAGTTTCAGCATGATTTTGTGTTTAAATTTTATATATTAAAAATGAAGATATAAGTAAGACAATTTCTTCGTTACAAGGTAAATCTCAGTTTATGAATTTTATATTTTACTGGAAAGAATTTTGCTCTAATTGTTGGTGCAGACAGACTATGCCGAATTTCAGCAAGCGTTAGCAGCCATGCCATAGGCCCCAATCATAACAGGTCTGTCACAACAGTGTTAGTTATATAGTATCATTCTGAGATTTCCATTCTATGAGATTCAGGTGTTCCTTTGGCGTTGCTTTACTTCCATAGTTTACCAAATGTTTAAGGAAATGACATTTTAGGTGGTCCAAAATGAAACTCGGAATATTGTTTTTATATGGTGATATTTCGATATGATTAAGTCTGACAGCAGCTTTTTTGCATGGTATGAATTTTCAAAGACTGGAATGCATTAGTGCATTTAAAGATAATATTTCTTTTTAGTTTCCATTTTAAATCCTTTTTATTTAATCTTTTACTTTCAGAAAATATATGCTTTACACCTATTATCATATTGCAGGAAGCTATGCAATATTTTTTACAAGATTTTTTTATGTAACACACCATATAACATTTGTAAGTAAGAAGCTGTGGAGATCAGGTGGGCGATTCAGGCTCCTGGGAGCCTCTACTTTCTATCAAATAGTTTAGTTTATTTTTTGTTTATTTGTTTTGTTGTTTTGTTTATCGCGCAAAACCTTTTTATTTCTTATAAGTTCTTTAAAACTATTAAACGCAGTTTTAATGAATTTCTATTAATATTGTCGTAAACAATTATGTTTAACATGTATGTAAAAGTCAGAAAAGGCCTTTTCCCTTCAAATTATAACTTAACCTAAACTATCACATAAAGAGATCAATAACCTTTCGACATTTTAGATATTTTTGTGATTTTAATTTTTTCTCTAATATTAGTATCAATTTAAACACCTTTTAACTTTCAAACATCCTTAATTAAGCGGTTATGTTTACAAAGATAACATAAAAAGACATCAATTCTATGACAACATTAATATCATGTATATTGCGGCAAACGATTTAAAGCCGCCAGTTAGTTTACTGCCTGTGGACGGGTCTGTAACTTGATTGCTTTCAATATTATTGTTATAAATTTACCACGCTCACTTCATGTTCTTTTTTGCAATTCTACAAGTTTCAATGTTATCCAAAATGACCTCATTCCGTGATATTTCTACTGCTTTTTCAAACCCTTTTATTGCCTCGTCGTACAAATTCACTTCCATACAGGAATAACCATACACAACTAAGGAATCATATTTATGATCGTTTCTCTCGTCAAGACATATGTCGTAATATTTGCCGATTCGCGAAAATGCTTGATTTTCATTTCTGGCCATCTTATTGGCTAAAATAATCACATGATGAGCAATGACGTCACATGGGACGGTGAGAACGTGATTTGGATCTTTCCGCACGTGTTCCATTAGTCTTGCATCTAGAATTTCACTAAACATTTTTGAGTAAAATAAGTATTGGAATTCTTTTTGACCTTCAGTTTTTCGAAGACAGTCCTCGGCATAACTAAGGGCATCGTTGTAATATTTTAAATTCAGAAGAAAATATGCATATTGGCCGCAAACGCAAGGATCTGTTGTGCATAATCGTATAGAAGTTTTAAAGCATAAGTTGGCTCTTTCCAAGTCCGAAATTCTTGTGTGATTTTTGTAACTGATGTTTGCCCAAAAATTGAACGTGCAACCGGCATCATGAAAGAATGTTGAAATAAGATCGTCTGAATAATTTAATCGAAACTTTTCAATAATTCTTTCTATTGGGATTCTTATTGTTAATGCAGCAAAATAGAACTCGAAATCATTTGTTATTTCGTGCATTGCTTTGAATAAATAATCCTCAATAAAGTCCTCTCGATCTACGTTTGAAATGCAAGCTGCATTTTCCAAGAGCTTAAATCCGTTTTCTCTAGTTTCCGGTGTGCGCAGTAAAGCTCTTCCATAATTGTAAAAGTAAACACAAAATGTTTCCAGTAAACGAGTTTTAGATCCACTATCGCCCTTGAAGTTCTTGACTTCATCTTTCAGAATTGCAAAATTAAATTTATTTTTAGACTCCAAATCAGAGATGTCATGCAGTTCAGTCAGTTGGGGACAAGTTGTTAGGAAAAATAAAGGCCTTTTACGTATAGATTGAAGACAATCTAGAGCTTTTTGCAATTCATCACTAGAAGCCGCCTGAATCATGTTACAATTCGGCATAAAGTAATTCCGGATAACCCCTTTATCAATCGCCCTGATCAATTCGTCAATGAATTCTAAAAAACAATATCCAACATTTCTCTTCCAGACAGAGCTGTCACCTTGTTCGACCATCCACCACATGGTTGATTTTATATGATATGAAGAAATAACTTCAATATTGGACCGTTTTATCAAAGATTTTAATGCTACAATGCACTTCTTCTGTTCCAGGGTCATCATGTCCGCCATGTATCTTTCTGCCATGTTGAAAGAAATACGCCATGTAAGATCCTGTTCCAGAGTAAGTGGGTTGCCCTTAGGAACCACATGACTACAAAGTGATGATATTTCTTCTATGATACTTACTGATGGCCAATTGTTTGATCTTTCTCTATGCAACCACTCGTCTGCTAATTTTGGCCATTTTTTATTTTTAAATGCGAAAACCCTGTCAGATGATGTGATAGCCAAATGACCTGAAACGCCATGATTTTGTGTTTGAAGAGATGGTCCAACAATATGAACTTTATTCTTATCCATGTGATGGAGAATTTCTTCTAACACCTTTTTACTTGATATATAACCATCGTCGGATATCATGGCGGACGGAAGACGATACTGACATTTGTCGTTATATTGAAGCTTAACGAAGGTCCCAAAATCTGTTGGCTGAATGACTGCCACATCCAAAGGACCATCTGAGTAGTCGTTACTTACATATACAGAGGTAGGAATAAACAAAGTATCAATGTCTGTATTAAAACCGTACATATAATCTTCGCTACTTTTAGGATTCAGCCATTTTGGCAAATAAAGGCGATCTACAGTACTTCCAACTAATCTGAATTCAAAGTACAATTGAAAGACATCCTCAAAAATTTTCTTCACAACCGTAAAATCTGTTGTAATATTTGGTGCGCCACCCAATGAAACCATACAAAGTTCAATGAAATATCCGAGAATTTCGACATCTATATGATCTTTGGAGTCTTTTAATTTACTTGTTGCGCTGTTATCTTGTTTTTCCGCCATCGCTGTGAAATAATAAAAAAAATCATGTAAACATTTTTAATCAGTATGACGGACGAACATTAACATCTGTGTAGAAACGGGATCTATCCAACTGATGGCCATATCATAAGTGTCTCGAATCGAGTGAAGCATGTGAGTTAACAACCTTATGTGAGATAACCTTATATGAGATAATCCAGATCTTACTAATTAACTTTAATAAGAAACGAAAAGATGATATCTACTTAAGAAGAGACTTATATGTACGTTCGGCATGTTCATATTTTCGACCAACAAGAGGCTATTCATATGGTACACAACTCCGAAGAAAACATAAGGATATAGTAAAACATTGATCGAACAAGAAACAGCCAAAAAGAGAAGTCTCCTGTTAATATTGAAAATCGAAAACTTAAGCTTAAACATTCATTAACCTTATTTCTTCCTATGCTAAATTAAAAAAAAGCCTATATGTTAGATGATTTGATCATGTCAATTTTAGCATACGTGCTGTTTTTTCCAAACCATAAATAACTGTCAAAGTATACCAATTTAAACAAGAGGGCCATGATGGCACTGAGTCGCTCACCAGAAACAACTGTTTTTCAGTGTTGGTATGTCAATATATTCTAATATTAAATTTAAGCATAGAATATGTTTAAACTAGAAATGTGTCCATAGGACACGGATGCCCCCACACGCCACTGTTCTGTCAATCTTATGACTCTAGGTCAAATATTTTTTGGACTACATGTGCCACAAGTTGAAAACTAAAAAACAACAAAGGGCCATAATTCTGTTAAATTTGGTCGCAGCAAAAATTCCTTCCTTTACTACCATCTACACATTAAGGTTGTTAATCCCTGGAAGTTTAAGCAAAATATGCCATCCGGTTTAAGAGGAGTTGCATTCACAAAATTTCTACATAGTAAATAATGAAAAAATAAAAAAAGGCCATAATTCTGTTAAATTTGGTTGCAACAAAAATTCCTTTCTTTACTACCATCTACACATTAAGGTTGTTCATCCCTGGAGGTTTAAGCAAAATCTGCCATCCGGTTTAAGAGGAGTTGCATTCGCAAAATTTCTACATAGTATATAGTGAAAAAATCAACAAAGGGCCATAATTCTGTTAAATTTGGTCGCAGCAAAAATTCCTTCCTTTACTACCATCTACACTTGAAGGTTGTTCATCCCTGTAAGTTTAAGCAAAATCTGCCATCCGGTTTAAGAGGAGTTGCGTTCACAAAATTTCTACATAGTATATAGTGAAAAAATCAACAAAGGGCCATAAATCTGTTAAATTTGGTCGCAGCAAAAATTCCTTCCTTTACTACCATCTACACATTAAGGTTGTTCATCCCTGTAAGTTTAAGCAAAATCTGCCATCCGGTTTAAGAGGAGTTGCGTTCACAAAATTTCTAAATAGTATCTAGTGAAAAAATCAACAAAGGGCCATTATTCTGTTAAATTTGGTCGCAGCAAAAATTCCTTCCTTTACTACCATCTACACATTAAGGTTGTTCATCCCTGTAAGTTTAAGCAAAATCTGCCATCCGGTTTAAGAGGAGTTGCGTTCACAAGATTTCGGGACGTACGGACGGACTGACGGACTGACTGACGGACGGACTGACTGACGGACGGACGGACAAGTGCAACGCTATATGCTCCCACATTGTGGGGGCATAAAAATAATTTGAAGAAATGCCATGACCTGGGGTATTTAAGCTTTAGCTTAAACGGGGCTAATCAAATTAATATGAGCAAACTTGATAGAAGACTACTTAAGAATGCTAGTTTGGTGATCATCCATCAATTAGTTCTGTAGAAATAGACGTTTAAAGGTTTTTCTATTTTTAGCTTTAGCGGCCCCTAAAAGGGACCAATCAAATTTATATGAGCAAACTTGATAAAAGACTACCCAAGAATGCTATAGACAAAGTTTTGTGATCTTCAATCCATTAGTTCTGTAGAAGAAGATGTTTAAAGGTTTTTCTATTTTTAGCTTTAGCGGCCCCTAAAAGCAAATTAATATGAGCAAACTTGATAAAAGACTACCCAAGAATGCTACAGACAAAGTTTGGTGATCGCTCATCCATTAGTTCTGTAGAAGAAGATGTTTAAAGGTTTATCTATTTTTAACTCACCTGACCCCTAAAATGAAAGAAGAAGACGATTGTTGACGCATGACGACGGACTAATAGCTCACCCTGAGCCTTCGGCTCTGGTGAGGTTAAAAAACAATAATTTGACATTAACTGTGAATGTCAATTAAAGGTCAAAGTCAAATCAGAATAATTCAACATGACGGTTTTGTCATATTTGTAATTTCATCAATGTATTATTCAAATCCGTCAATAAATAACAAAGTTTTATGACAATCTAAGCACATTTCAATAACCTGACCTTGACGGTCAAATAAAAGACAAAGGTAAACCTGAAGAATTAAACATACGGTTTTGTCAGAAGGGTTATTGTCCAAGTACAATTCAAATACGTTAAAAGATAATTAGTTTATGACACTCTAAGCTATTTAAATATTTGACCTTGATTGTCAAGGTCATTTAAAAGTGCAAGGTTACATTTAACTTACTAACAAAGTATGTTTTATCATAAGTGTTCTTCTCTCAAATAGAATCAAACCCATTAAAAGAGGGACACGATCGCCTTTATATCGCTCTTCTGAGTATTAAGGCTATGAATTAATTTTGTTAGCAAGAATAGTAAACTGATATTCATATTTAAACATTCATATTTGCACCTGATATAGTGCAAATGTACAAACGATCTTTCTATCCAAAGTCCAGGACATTTGGGCTAAAGATGAAACCTCTAGAATGATAACAAAGATTTTACATTTTTTGTCAGTGTGAGCTAAATATCTACCATGGATGAGCTAGAGATCATCAAAACATCGTTCTGACAATTTTTTTCAGGACATTTATGCTGAAAATATTACCTCTAGAATGTAAACAAGATTTTTCTATTATTTGCTGTGTAGCTTGTTTTTTGAAACCAGATGACCCATATTCGAACATGACCTAGAACCATCTAAACAACGTTTATGACTTATTACCAGGATATCTGAACAGAAACAGTAGCCTTTACAGTGTTTACAAAGTTCTCCTATATATTGACTTTGTGACCTAGTTTTTGACCAAGGATAAACCATATTAGAACTAGAGCTAGAAATAATCAAAACGTTTCGGCCAATTACCAGGATATTTGGACCAAAGTAGTAGCCTCTAGAGTGTTAACAATTCTTTTTCCATATTTGGGCTTTGTGACCTATTTTTTGACGCCAGATGACAAATATTTGAGCTTGTGCTAGAAATCATCAAAAACAATTTTTGTGACCAATTTTAAGGGTATTTAGGCTGAGACAGTTGCCCCAAGAGTGTAAACAAGGCTTTCCAATATTTGTGTTGTGTGACCTAGTTTTTGCTTATAAATGAACCGTATTCAAAAATTGAGCTAGAAATCACCAAAACAAACATTTTGACCAAATTCAAGAATATTTGGACAGTATCCTCTAAAGTGTGAACGAGTTTTTTTCAATATTTGGACCTACCATTGACCCCAGATGACCAATATTCAAACAGGAGCTAGAAATCATATAAACAACTTTTTCGACCAATTTCTAAGATATTTGCATGGAGGGCGTTCGTTGCCAAAATTCCAGACATGTTATGGGTTCCTTTTGAAAACTTCTTTTGAAAATGCGAACGTGTAAGTCTAGCATCTTTAATTGTATTCGTGCAAAGCAATTTATATGTCTCTGAATCCAATCTTTTAATTGAAGGCACCCGCTTTAATATAACAAATTTACGTGTGGATCTTAACAACTGAATGAACATGGAAAACAACAACAAATTAACAAGTACGTATCTTCCTTTGCATATAAAACATAAGCAAGTTTTCACTCTTTCTATCTGTACCTGAAATTTACAATTGAAATGAAACTCGGAAAACAGAAAATAGAGTTTAAGAAAACGTGTTTCGAGATGTAGATCTACAAGAGTACGCTTACACAGTAACATGTCTAAAATGACAAAAGTAAATTCACAAAGTTAAACGATTTTGAGTCATGCATGACGCTCCGCCCCTCCTTGAGTATTTACGAAGTTCTATTGCGGACAGGTATAAAACCCGACGCCTTTCCCCTATTTTTAATGAAACTGAAGAAAAACACATCCCATCCTCTCTTACATATTTTTTGATGCATTTGTTACAAAAGTTTTATCACTAGCTACATCACCTATAAATTTCTAATTTTACCAATTTTTTATACAAAATGATTAAGATATTATGCACTAACTTACTATTGTACCTCGTGTTTTCCTGAGAAACATCGGCGATTTGGAAATCTTTAGGGGAAAAAAGACCAACTTCAAGCGAGTAATTTCATTCATAATCTAAAAACCAGCCAACATTTGTATTGGTATCATTGAAAAAATGTATAGGCACAAATTTCATTTTAAACAAAATCTATACGAGTATTTGAAAAAAAAAATTTATAGCGGCCACCGAGATTTCCTTTCCGAAATCGAGAAAGTACTTATCGTAACACATATGGGCAAATGTTTGATAAGATATTTTTTCAGTATGAATTAGATATTTTTTTAATATACGTTTTAACTTTCATTCTATATTCATTTTCTATTTTGAAATTGATTAATTTATAAATGTGATTTCTTGCCAAGTATATGAAAATACTTCTACATAATTATTATTTTTTATATTTAAGGCATCACTAAAATGTTCATGAAGGATTCCTTCATTTGACACAAAAATTATTATAATTGGTAAAGAATTAAAAAAATAAGTAGGGCGCGCCGTGTTTTTTTTAATTGAATTTCAGACTGTGTGGTTTTCAGAAAGTAATATGATAAACTTTGAAACGAAAATTTTAATACTTCTCCTTAATTCATTTTTATATTTAGGCATTACATAATTATAGACTATAAAACTTATGACGAACTCTTTTATTTCAACCAAAATTAACAAAATTGATTAAAAAATTAAAAAAAGAAGTTTGGAGGGGACGCAGTGTTTTTCATATCGAATATGAGAGTGTGATTTACAGAGGAAAATACGATAAATTTTGACCCAAAAATTGTAATACATCTATTTGATTCATCTTTATTTGTGAGGCATTCATTGAAAGTTTAAGAAGTTATCTTTCATTTAATACCATTTTTTTAATAAAAAAAGTTACGAGGGACGCCGTGTTTTCCTTCATTGTATTGAGAAGGCGCCGGGTTTTATACCTGTCAAACATTTCCGTAACAGAAATTCATAAATACTAAAAGAGGGGCGGGCGTCATGCATAACTTAAAATCGTTTAACTTTGTAAATCTACTTTTGTCATTCTAAACATGTTGCTGTGTAAAATTTCTTTTGTAGATCTACAACTCGAAACACGTTTCTTAAACTCTATTTTCTGTAGTCGAGTTTTTCGTTTCAGTTGTACATTTCAGGTACAGATAGATAACTATAAATGTGCAAACTTGCTTGTGTATTATTTGCAATGGAAGATACGAACTTGTACATTTGTTGTTGTTTTCCATGTTTAGTATATTGTTATGATCTACATGTAAACATGTTATTTAAAAGCGGGTGCCTTCAATTAAAAGATTGGATTCAGAGACATATAAATTGCTTTGCACGAATACAATCAAATATGCTAGACTTACACGTTCGCAATTTCAATCGAAGTTTTCAAAAGGAACCAATTACATGTCTGGAATTTTGGCAACGAATGCCCTACATATTTTTGACCAATAGCTTTTGAACAATAGCCTCCAGAGTGTTAACAATGTTTGTCCATAGTTAGGCTGTGTGACCTTTGTTAGAGGACCAATGGAAGATATCATTTACCAATATCAAAGCTCCTAGCCTTGTATCCTCAGTAAAGAAAATTGTTTAAGTATTTACAATATGTACATAAAGAAAATCAATAACCCTCGGGACCGGGCCAATTTTGACCCCAGGGCTAAATTTTGTACAATCTTTGTAATGGTATACTCCACAATGTTTCATGCCAGATACCTTATCTCTAGTCTTTGTCAATTCAGAGGAGATTTTTAAGTTTTTACTATATACATAAAAGGAAAATCAATGACCCTCTGGGGCAAGGCCAATTTTGAGTCAAGAGCTAAAATTGATTTTTTAATAGATTTCTTTACACGTTGCTACACAAAAATATCTAAGCTCTAGACATCACACATTCAGAGAAGAAGATTTTTTTAATTTTTAATTTTGTGTACATAATGAAAACTTATGACCCAGGGGCGTGGCAATTTTGACCACAGGGCTCTTATGTTTCACGGGAAACATCTAAATTTTGTCAATTCAGAGGAGAAGATTTTTTAAGTTTTTACTTTATACATATACGGAAAGTCAATGACCTCCTTGAGCGAGGCAAGGTTTGACCCCAATATTATAATTTAGTTTTTGTAGAGTTTTATTAGATGAGCTACCAACAATTCATCTAAGCTCTAGGCTTGCACTTACATAGAGCATTATTCAAGATTTCATCTGAAAAATCAGGGGCGTCCATGGCCGAGTTGTTAAGGTCGTTGACTTTAAATCACTTGCCCCTCACCGCTGTGGGTTCGAATCCCTTAGGTGCCCGTTCGTGCCTGAAATAATGCACGGAAGGGCACCTGAGGTCTTCCTCCACCAGTAAAGCTGGAACGACGCGATATGACCTATACTGTGTCGATGTGACGTAAAACCCAAAACAAACAAACAAAAATCTGGAAAATTAATTTTCAGCCCTTTTGATCTATATATTTAATGGAACATAACCATTTGAACAATTGTAGTATAGCTTTAAGCTATCAACATCCGAAGAAAATAATATCAAATTTGACCCAGTGGGTTTTGGAAAGAAGTCATTTGTAAAATAAGTGACGACGGAAGAACTGACGCACTGACGGACGATAGACACCGGACCTATTGTTATCACAAAAGCTCACCTTAAACAATTTGTGCTCTGGTGAGCCAAAAAACGATATGGCCAATTGTTGCAAAAGTTACTTATACGACCTTAAGTGTAAAGGTCAAATTAAGGTGAAGTTCAATTAAATGTTCTTTAATGTTTTTTCCTGAGGAGTGTTGCATCCAAATATAAAGACATTGCATTTATTGTTTACAAAGTTATGTCCATTTACAGCACGAAAATAAAATATGTCAAGTAACAAAAAAATGGCCTTCAAGTGAATGTTATATAGATAAAGAAACGAGATACTCCCTAAAATATGGAGGCCGGAAGCGGCCATTTAAAAGTTGCGAGAATTTCTTACCGTCAGTTTATAAAATGTAAAGGGCAAATTTAAGGTCGAAAGATTAAAATGTCTCGGCTATTGAACCCTCGAGTTTTTCTGTCACACGCTGATTGCAGTCATTATAATCTGCAATATTATGTTTTGATGCATACCTTGTGAGCACTAAGCCTCGCCTTTATATGCCGATATATGTCTTTTGCTAAAAATTCCAATTACTCGCCGCGATATCTTATGACACCGTTATTGAAGAAGAAAAAGTCGTGGCCTATCATGTTTCTACTCGGCTTTTTTATAGATTTCTACAAAACTTGCAAAATATGTCGTGGATTTCTTTCTGTTGCTCAACTTACAATATACAAACGCGGAATAAAATGTTATGAAACCATGGACGGTACCTGCCACTGGAGTCAATATATTCCTTGCTCTTTCTAACAACTTTTCTTCGAGGTTTGTATGTTCCCCGCGGACATTTTGTACGATTTCGGCAGAAAATCTAGAGTGTCTGTAAGTTGCGCGCGCGACATTTTATGAAAACACGATAAAATTTCTCACGTGTTTGAAATGGCCGAAACCGGTCACCATACAATAGATTAACAACTAAATCCAGCCGTATGCACGTTCATAATAATGTTCGTCTGCTAAGTATATTTCTAGCATTACATTTTGTAAAAAAAAATCAAAACAAGACATCTTTTATTCAACGAAAAAGATGATGTCTGCTTAAATAGGTAAAATTACTGTAGGCTACACATAGAAAAAGACTTCATCATTTCTCTGATACAAAAAGATAAACGAATGATGTATAACTTACAATAAAGTTTCTGTTTTAGTCCATTCAAGTTGGTATGAATCAAGTGGTACCGAAATTGTGTTTAAAATGTTTTCATATCAAATGTTTATATGAAATCACAATATCAAATTCGATCACAGAAACTTTTTAACAATCATGTCCTTAAGAAATAAGTACAATATATTGCCTTTTTTGCTTGAATGTAAATAGTTATACCATTAGTTTCAACGCTATCATATTCGCAATTCGGTTGAAAAGCCGCTTGCCTGTTAGCCAATGAAAATTCAACAACTCATACATACCTTAAAGCAATATTAAATGGTCTATTTATAATAGATACATGTATTTGGATAGACGAATATCATATTTCTGTTTGGTTTAAAAAAAAACATGCAAAGAATGTATGCACACGGCTGATTTTTTATCCATCTATATTTTAAACACAGTCAAACCTGCGTTAAAAGACCATCACCGAATAAAAACCTATCTTTAAATAAAAAACTTTCCTTGAGAAAATTTCATTGATAAAAATACAAAAGAGTAGACTCCGAATAAAAATCACTTCTATATAAAGTCCATGTTCGGTATATCCTTTGGATGACCTTAATTCACTGGTTTGACAGCATAAAAGAATGTGACAAATTATCCTGTGAGAAATGAAATAACGTGTTAAGCTTGCGGTACGACATATATTTGTTGAACATATTCTAAAAATGTATCAAATTTACTTATTTGTTTAAAATGTATGATCATGCTAATGTTCTCATTTCTTTTATTTGGTCAGTAAAACTTTTGAAAATAAACAAGGCCGGAAAAGAACTTTGTTTTTCAGTACATTATTGTTTTAATTAATAGTTTGGTTTTATTTTAGACATTAAATCTTCAATAACGTTGAACAAATGAAATTTTTAAATGAAATGTTCTTTGGGTCGCATTTCTATTTATTTATTTACCTCGTCTTCTGACAATTTATAGGATCTTATGAAAAGAAAATGATCTTGTTTATTTTTAGGTCCAACTTCAATGCAATTGTATCGTACTGCACGGTTACATTCTAAGGCAACAACATCAAATTTTAGCAAAAAACATATTCTAATTACAAAGTATATAACCGTCATCAAAGTTAATGACTTGCTTTGATCGAATATCCATGACTGCTATAATAATTCATATAAGTTAATTTTTTAAATGGTACCTGAAAGGATAATACTTTTTGGCAATATCAGACGTTTATTATATTAAATATAAATAATTAAGGATAAATGTTTTCCCCTTATTTATATTTTTCATCAGTTTTTTCATTAAATATTTATATCCTTCATCACGATCATCATCATAATCACCATTACCATCAAAATCATCAACAAGTCTATCAATATAAAAAACATGATCACCATTTCATATAATCTGCATTACCTATACTAATCATCAACACCTTCATCTAATCAGGTACGTCACCATGAAAAAATCATATTCACTTGTATCATCACTATCAAATAATTTACTCATCACCTATATAATCACCTTTTTTATTATCATCATAATAATAATATAACTATCACATTCGTTATCTATAAGAACGTATACTAAAAAAATCTTTAACATAAAAAACGGCATCTATTTTATTTTTTAATCTGACAATGAATATGAACTAACAAAGACGGCATCTCATTTAATTAATTCATTCACAGAGTGAACTAAATGATATTATGATAAAAGAAAGTAATGTCATATCAACAAATCGTAGTTGAATCGTCTGCTAAAGACATTTGTTTATCAGATGTAAATGAACTGTATACTTTTATTACAGGAATGTTTAGTGTACCGTTTGATATAACCATATATGGCAATGTTTTCTTAAATCCGGTTTCACGGAGACCGAATTTCAGCATTATACGTTTGATAATGTGCACATAAAGTGGTACGTGAAGTATAACATTACTTTGTTTTCATATCCCTTTGTGAGCGCAAAACGACATTTTAATGATGAACATGAGGTTATCAGATGTATACGACAGAAATAATATGTAAATAACTATTATAAAATGTCTGTTTGAAACTTAAAAATCTTTCTTTGTTTTATAAAGTAAATCAATACATTAATTTAAAAAAGTATGTTTGTAGAATTATTATTTTTAAACATTGAAAACATACATTATTTTGTCAATACAAAGTTTTGATGTTTAAGCTGACCATAAATAAATAAAGCACTTTGCTCATTGTCTTGCAGCATGTAAATGCGATATACAGTCAGGTACTGTTACATATCAAACTCATATGCAAGTATGCGACAAATGCAAGTTTCTTTTTTTTTGTTTTGTTTTTTGTTTGTTTTTGCTTTCAGGATGTATTTTAAGTCAAGTCATCACATGTGAAGGTACTTAGTAGAACAACTGACTGCCCGTAAGCTATCCTGATTGCATCCTTACATGAATGAAACCAAAGTCCAACCCGGAATTCACACACTCAGTGCTGACGGGCAAGAATTTTGAAGACGGCGACCGTTATCACTCGGCAACAGAGGCCCCGCGATGAATAAAAAATCTGCAATTTTTACCAGATAAACGTCATTAATTCCTTTATCGAGAATTCCGTTTAACTCTCCACGTTTACGGTCTGGTCACAGTGAAGTGATAAAACATGGGGACATTCGCATCATAATTATCCAAGTATTATTTAATAATAATAAGAATCAAGCAAAATATCGCATTGAATCGAATGCCATGACGATGTCAAGATCAGGTTTTGTTGTATTGACTTTAAAAGGTTAAGTTTTCCGGAAAGTTACTGAATTGGTACCAAATTCATTACAGAGACAATGACTTGATATTTTCTTAAAGTCATCAATTATAAGGGTTTGATGATAGCCTTTTATAAAATGTATATGGAGATAAAGATTCTGTCATGCACATTCGAATATACAGAGTGGCAACATAAAATGACTGTTGTAAAACAAGATTGCATTTGAGAAAAATGCTATGCCACCGCATTAATACAACACTAAATAGTAGTGTAGGAATAGATATTTTTTGTTTCTTTACAATTGAAGATTGTCATAATGCATAGATCCCTGACCTATCTAATTCTTATTATCAGATTAGTGGTTAAATCTATTGTTAATCCAATAAAAGATCAGAGTAGGAATATATCAATACATTTGAGTCTGGTGAATTTGGTGGTGAGGGTCATATTTCACACAGCCTAAATTTCAAAGCTGTACATCAAAGGACAAGAAAGTAGGTCACATCATCAAAATCTAGGTCACCTGACATTAAAGTTCAATTTTAAAACTGAAACTGTGCACATGGTCAAAATTTCATTGCTGTACATCAAAGGACAAGAAAGTAGGTCACTTTCCCCTTGGGCAAGGCAAAATTTTGACCCAAGGGTTTAATTCTAAACAATCTTGATACAGGTCCACCAAACAACATTTCAAGTCAAATATCAAAGCTGTAGCTTTCTCCCATTCAAAAAACATTTGTTTTATTTTCTGTTTTTACTATGTGTACATAATGAGAATCATTGCCCCCGGGCAGGGCCAAATTTGACACCAAGGGAAAAATTTGAACAACATTGGTAGAGGACCTATAGATGATATTATATAGAAAACATCAAAGCTCTATGCCTTGTACCTTCAGACAAAAATATTTTTTATTTTTTTTTACTATATGTACATGATTAAAATCAATGATCCCCGGGGTGGAACCAATTTTGACCCCAGGGCCATAATTTGAACAATCTTGGTAGAGGTTCACTTCGCAAAGTCTTATGCCACATATTTAATCTCTAGCCTTTGTCATTTCAGAGAAGAAGTTTTCAAGTTTTTACTTTATAGATATAAGGAAAACTATCACCTCTGGGGCAGGGCAATTTTAACACTAGGGGCATATTTAAAAAAACATCAGTAGAGGACCCATAGATGATATTATATACCAAATATCAAAGCTCTAAGCCTTGTTCCTTCAGACAAGAAGTTTTTTTATTACTATATGTACATAGTGAAAATCTATGACCCCTGGGGTGGGGCCAATCTTGACCCCAGGGTCATAATTTTTACAATCTTGCTAGAGGTTTACTACACAATGTTTCATGCAAAATATCTTAACTCTAGCCTTTGTAAATTTAGATAAGATGATTTTTTAAGTTTTTACTATATACATATAATAAAAACCTATGCCCCCCGGGGCGGGGCTTATTTTGACACTAGAGGCAAAATTTGAACAACTTTGGTAGAGTACCTATAGATGATATCATTTAACAAATATAAAAGCTCTAAGCCTTGTACCTTCAGACAATAAGATTTTATACTATATGTATATATTGAAAATCAATGATCCCCGGGGCGGGGGCAATTTTGACCCAAGGGCTATAATTTGAACAATCTTGCTAGAGGTTCACTACACAACGTTTCATGCAAAATATCTAACCTCTAGCATTTGTCAATTGATAGAATTTTTTTTAAAGTTTTTGAAAATTAGTTTTTACTATATACATATAAGGAAAACTAATGACCCCCGGGGCGGGGCCAATTTTGACCCCAGGGCTATAATTTGTATAATCTTGCTAGAGGTCTACCAGACAATGCCTTATGCAAAATATCTAAGTTCTAGGCCTTTTGGGTCTTTACAAGAAGGTATTTTAAGTTTTTTACTATATGTACATATAGTGAAAATCAATGACCCCCCCCCCCCCCGGGGCGGGGCCGATTTTGACCCAAGGACTATAATTTAAACAATCTCGGTAGAGGTCTATCAGACAATGCTTTATGCAAAATATCTAAGCTCTAGGCCTTTTGGGTCTTTACAAGAAGAATTTTTTAAATTTATTCTTATAATTCCTTTTGGTTGCAATGGCAACCAGATTTCTGCATGGAATGAAATTCTTTGAACAACTTTGGAAGCCCTTCACCCAAGAATCAAGCCTCCCAAGTTTGGTTGAAATTGGACTAGTGGTTTTTCACAAGAAGATATTTTGAAGTTCACTATATAATCTATATAACACACACACACACACACACGCACGCACGCACGCACACACACACACACACACAGGTTAATCGCTATATGCCACCGCATCGCAGATGCTGCGGTGGCATAAAAAACATCTCCAAGTACAGACGAACGACGACTGTGTGATTATAGAAGTTATTAGAAAAAAATACACACCTGGATAGTAAACACACTATCTTTTTGCAGTGAGCACATATTTTTCCACAACATTTATTAGTTTTACCGTTCACATTTCTTTTCCTCGGAGTTGAATGGGTGAGGGAATCTTGAAGGTTAAAACAAATATGATACGCAGAATAAATAAAATAATAAAAACAACCAGCAGTAGATATTTTAAAATGGTATCATTGCTACCAAACCTGTATTGTTTCCTTGAAAATGTTATCATATTATCCTGACAATAGCTAACATCCGATTCAAACATTACATTTCCATTCCAATCTTCCCCATCTTTTTAGAATAATTGAGCAAAGCATTGCATTTTGAACGAATTGCACTAATGGTTTTGGTCACATGGATTATTATTTTTCATAGTTTAAAGCCAGAAAGAATGTCGAGTCATTTTTTGTTTTAACCTGATCAGGGGCCATTTACATTTGGTTGGTCGCATTTTCAATTCAAGTTTGTTTCCTTTTATATTCTTGAATTATAGATATAGAAACGATTGATATATAAAGCCACTTATTTGTATATTGCTTGTTTTATAAGGTTTCTTGATTTACACTGACCATTTAAGTTATAAAGAAAATCGAGAAATCGACTCCTATATTAGAAGAAAGAATAATTGATTCTGATATATGGTATTGTGATATTCCTAACAAGTACAGTAAATACAGTAACACCTTTGCTAGAAGCATGAACTAGGCATTATTTATGACAATGAAAATAACAACAAAGCCGATGTGTCATTTTAACTGATTTAACTGACCTAAAAGCAAAAAAATGTTCAAAATCGAAAGCAAATGATTTTTATTTAGACTTTTGAGAAAAACAATAAAATATGTTTGATTAGGATGCACTGACATTCACCGCTCGATAAGCTCAATTGGCACTGCGTTTGGCTGTACATTGGGTGGGCATAGCAAGTGCACGGATGTAAAATAAACCATTTCGTGCTTCTCACATTTAAGCCTTCAATGACATAACATGTGATATATCCGGAGTCCGTCCTTGATTGAGAAATCTACTTTTATGTCTTACCGGGCTGATGGACCCTTACTTAACATAGATTACATACATATTTCACAATAAAACTGAGTAAAACAGTGCTCCATAATTACTTCTTTTTTTTCGCACTCAAATAATTTATTTATTAAAGTATAGTATATCATTTTTCATACTTAAAAATCGATTTTGTTTCCGATATTTTCAAAATCTAGATACTTAACGTATTTAATTAATTTGACATTTGATTTTTTTTCCATTTCTTCTTGCTTTTATTATATCAAATAATTTTCATGAAAGTCAACTTTTTATTGATAGGAAACAAATATCTTTTTTTGGCTTTGGGTAAAGAGTTTTCTTAGCACTGGTAGTCATGAACAAGTTAACAGTTAAACTGACTCAGCGCTAAACCCGGGATTAAACCCCGAGATATTAGGATATATGTTTTGTTTGCGTTTTAACACGATACATTTATGTGCTTGCATTTAGTTAATTGTTCGTGTTGGCAGATGCATTTTATTATTTGGAAAGCTAATTTGACATTTCAAGGAGTCTTTAGTCTCATCGAATAATGACAAGTTTTCAAGTATTATGCTAGAAATGTTTTCGTCTTTTGAAAAACATTTGTCTTTTTGACAAAATTCGGCAAGACAAAATTTTGACTAGTCCTTGTGAATAAATTAATTAATGTCTTCACCGCATTTTTGTTATGTATCAAGTAACATTTGTCATTTATTTTAAAGACATTCCCAGGGAGCTTATGAAATTGCATTTCATTTGATACAAAATTACTAAAACTTGTTATCAGGGACTCCATGCTAACCTTAAGTTTTACTTCAGTTTTATCGAGAAACTTGAAAAGCATCGGCTGTCTGCCTGTCCGTTACAAATGAGGTTTATATTTGCTATAAGGGAAATAAAGAAATACAAACAGTTTTCACGATTAGACTGAAACTGTCGACTTTTCATGAGAGCAGCGCCTTTTGGGTTATAATGCAACTTCATTTAATGCATAGAATTAAGCTAAGAATAAATTAATACCAAAAAGCATCAGATGTAAAATATGGTTCTGGTAATAGGGATTTTGGAAACTATTAAAAACACCAAAAATTAAATATTTTTGAGAAATAAAAATAAAACAGTTCATAAGGTATGATGGGCCTTTAAAATATTTCGCAGGATGCAAACAAAAACTTTGGCGAGTATAAGTTTCGGTTTTTGCTTATTATTATAAGTTCTTCCACGAAATATATTTTTAGCTTTAAACAACCTTAATGTGATTACATTCTTTTTTGAAACAGGATGTAACCCTATACATAATCACGCATTTACATAATGACATGTGACGTGGCATAAATATATGTACACTCATGTAACGTATAAAAAGTCGGTCGAGTTTAAAGTATGTTTTCGATGTGTCCTTTGGTCTCGACTAAAGTATATATATGGAAAGCAGTCAATCGGCGTCCGCATTCTGATTTTGGTCTAAAATTTTGTGCACGCAAATACAAATTTTAATGTAACATTTTTATATAATGTATTTACTGATTGATTTTCAATAGTTTTTATATAACGTTACAGCCTCAAAACTTTAAGGACAACCTCTTATATTAATTGTCTGTTAACGACACACATTTATTCTAGGATTGACGGGAAAATTAAGATAATTGCGTAATCGAAATAAAAAATCTAAAGTCAGGACACGATTTCATTTCAACATGATAATTAACAAGTCAATCATCTCTTTATAAAGTATCAGATACATGTAATCATCCTACATTTAACTGTGCAGAACTTAAAACAACGTTCAATATATCAAACATTTTAGAACATTTCCGATAAAAAGTAAACAATGCCTTCATATTAGAACATCAAAATTGCATAAAATGGTGACAAAATCAAGAGAGAAAAGAATTAGAAATCTTGAATTAGATAAAATGTAATATCATTTTTTCTGCACATTATTAGATCAAACTCTTTAATTCTTACTGTGTTGGAAGAGAGCATTAAATATTTTAAAATCTGACCCGTCAAATACAAAAACTGCTGAAAATACTGTACCATTTATCGACAAAGTTATTTTGTATTAGATTTTACAAATGAATTTGACTTGACTTAACCTTGATATAGAAGTGATTTGACGGCTCCCCCCCCCCTCTTTTTTGAGGCCTCAAACAGTGAAAAAATGCCCTATTTAGGACCTAAACACTGTTTTTTTGTTTGAGATATGTTGTTAAAAAAATTGATCACTTTTCACGGCACCCCAACCAAAAGATGCATAAAGGGGTTGCCAGAAGGGGATATGCCCCCTTCTGTTTGGGGGGGGGGGGTGAAGGGGGGCGGGAGTCCCCCTCATCGCCAAGAAAATTTTGGACATGTGACAGGCTAAAAATGGCCTTTTGTCGATCTTAGGGTAACTAGTAACCGACACTGAAAAACCTTTTACTCTATCCCAAATCATTGAGAAGTTGCAGCACTTTGAAATCTGTTTTGATGGGAAAAAAACAATGGAAAATAGTCATTTTTGGCAAATTTTGAGACGTCCCTCCGTTGCCATTGTAACAGGAAATTTAAGATTGAGCGTGCTGTTACAGAGGCTATGGCCAAGTCAATATTTGTGCCAAGTGTCATCAGTATTGAAGCATTTTCATAGTTTCATAGCAGTTCGAACTTGTAACAGGAGGCTTTTCAATGAAAACGGCCATTTTTCGCAATATACTCACGGAGTAAAAGGTTAAAATCAAAATGATAGTCCATGCCTAAAAATCTTTCATTATAATTCTGAAATAAAATTGTGTACATGCACTTTTAACATGTTCTTTATATAAGACCATAACAAACAAATTGTATTACTCAGTATTTTATAAATTTCACATTAAACCATATTTCAAGTAAAGTATCAGAACAGATAAACACAAAGCCAAGAGATTTAGTTAAATATTTGATATAGCTGTGAGAAGGTGTTTGTACTTATTGTAATAAACGTTTTTGTTAATGTATCGTTTTGCGCCGCACCTTCCCATGTTCTCTTGTTTCATTTACCTTTCTAACTTTGTCTCTCTCTTTCTCATTTGAACGGAAAATAAATAAATGTTATTAGCTCTATTCTACATAGGTACGTCAACACTGTTTAAACTCCATTCAAAATACACTCTAAATTTACATATGTTTAAGGTATACGTAGGATTGGCGATAGCATCATGTTTTAGTACTGACACTGAATTTTCCAGATATTTTGTGCATTTTATTCAAATATAATTTATTCACGAACAAAATCATCATCATCATTATTTTCAGTAAAAATAGACAACAAAAACCATTTCAGCCTCAGATATGTTACCATGGCAACGCAGCCAACTCATATATCAATAAACGTCAATATACGTGACTGTTCGTATTTTTTATTTTTATCTGGTAACAATTGAATAGAAAAAGCAGTAAATATTTATTACAAACAGGGTAAAATGGTTCCAGCAGGACTGTCTTGCGCAAACTTGGAACTAAGCACACACTGCCCTGCGCAAACTTGGGTTAAGCACACACTTAAAGAAATCTATTCTGGAGCTCTTGCAAGTAATTCGTACAACTTTTGTAACATTAACACGAGTATTTTAATATGTATATAAATGGTGTTTGTATTCAATTTATTTCAAAAAAGGATAGATGAAATGATTGCATTAACGAAATCAAACAATCGTCATACTTGAAATGCGGTACCAATATAAATGGCTATCCTTCTATGTACGTTTTCATATAAAGGTATGTTACTCTCGAGCTGTACTTGTGTTAAAATGGTAGCGTCTTCTTTATTTGCTCGATCTACAAATCTGCAATGATTTACTAGTTATCTAGGATACTAAAGAGCTGAACAATATAGCCGTCGTGATAATCAGTGTATCACAAGAGTACCAGAAAATAAACACCGACCAAATCATACAAGACAAGAGCAAAGGCATTGAGGCTGACTTAAGCTGAGATGAAACATCGAGTCGGTAAACCTAGATATCACGGAAACCTCGCGATGTTATCATTTAGTGAAGATCGCCTCTCGTCGTTCATCAGACAAATAATGCAGTTATATGTACTGAGATTTGGTTATAATCATTATTTGATACGCAACATCTAGAACTGTCAGAGTCAAAACAGGACACTTCCAAAGTACAGTAATATTTCGTGTAGGAACGGCTGCCACATATAGTATTGATAATTTAGTTGGTCAATGTTCTCGTTACTGTGATTTAAATACGGAATATGCACATACAGAATTAAAAAAAACTGCTTTTTGTTGCTGAATTGAACTAAAGACATGTTTATTCAGAACTCAAAATTTACATAATTGTGCAAACATCATTAATTAAAACAAAGATTTTGAACTAGAACGCATAATCAACAAAACAATTTGTGTGTAAGAGAGTAGTTAGTTTCATGTCCTTTGAATACTGTAAAGACCGCTACTGCATTTTTCATTTCTTTAACATGAAAATTATACGTATAAAGATAATATAAACTTAATGATTGTCAGATTACAAACAGACAGTTATACATTGTAAGAAGCGGCTGATTACTTGCTACCAGTGTAAAATAATTATCATAAAAAGAACAATTGGTTATTACTGATTATATATACATTTATGCGTATATAATTCATCTTCATATTAGCTGTTGTTATGCAAATTACGATAAATTAATGAATTTAATTTAAAGATGTTGTCATTATATTGTTCTAAAGGTTTTGATTATTTTTAACTGAATCATCTTTTACTTTGGCCATGTCTGATATTTAAGTGATTAAATATTTTAAAATTATGGAAGACAAAGTGCCACTTAGTTTACGGTTTGCCTCTTAAATGACAAATTATTTCACGCAATTTATATGCTCTTAAGCCATTATTAAAACATTATAAAACCCAGATTTATCTTTTCATCGGAGAAAAAAATTAATTTCCAACGCATAATGCGTCTATAGACGATGACGTCCTGTTATCTCCAATTATCCCATTTACTTCAGTATTTCGATACAAAGAGAAACTTATTATACTAGTGAGGTGTAAACTTTTGTCAGCTTTGTCACGTATAGTTAAAGTAAAGGCTTTACAAAAACAGCTTGAACTTTGTAAATGAAAAGTAGGAAGGGATTTTTCATAACATCAAAACATGCGTCGCTAATAAATTATGTTAATACTTGTAAAACTGATATGAAAAACATTATATACTTATTCTAGTCTGAAGGGTAACATTTATATTGGCATTTATTCTACATTTTACTCCTACAGTGCATGAATAAATGAGGTTAACATAAACTATATGAATAAAATTACCAAATTGAGCCCATAAATATTTCTATTATAACATGGAGAAATTTTGAACAGATTTTCCAATTTCATCATTTTCATACATTTCCTTTCTATAGCATACTCTTACAATAAACACACAATTATCTGGTTATGTCTTTGTAATCATTCATAATTATAATGCTTACATATTATAATTAGAAACCAGCTTCACAACATGCTTTGTGCATTATTTGATCCCGGACAAAATAGATTTAAGTACATCTGAAAAAGATAAACGTTTTTCAAAACTTATCCAAATGTTTAGCTCTGTTTTTCTTTTGGCACACATAGATTGTAAATATGTAGATGAAATAATAGGTTCTGAAGGTTTTTTTTGTTTTGTTTTTGTTTTTCTGATTGTTTTGCTTGTCATCGATAATTAATTTTTTTTTAAATATTTAGCCTTGGTTGTAACCGTTATATGAACAAATTTTGCAAGCCGTCTTATCCCGAAGGAAATATTAGTGTATATTATTATATTAATCTTTTTCCCAATATCCTTTCGGCGGCCACCACCTTTTCAAGCATTTTCATAGAGACCCCCCTACCTCAAAGTGTCGCCTCTCATTCCGTATAGGCAGTTACTGGCGATGTTTCAACCCTATGACATTCTGATTTAGTGGTGTGTGACATAAAAGCGCGCGTCAGAGCACGCGATTTCAGGACTTGACGACATGCGCAGGCTGTTATGGTGATGTATGCGCGGCTAACTTAAAAAAAGAAAAAAAAGAAAAAGAAACCGGAAGTATAAACGCAGTGCAGCTGTCTCCTACATGGTAAACTTTGTGTTTGTTCCCCACCTTGACCATTTATCTGTTCGAAAAATATAACATTTTGGCAGGAAAAGTCACGTGACACGCACCTGGTGAGAAACATGTGTTGGCGGTAGAATTCAAATTTCCAATTTTGTCAAATTCGCACGCAAACACGTCTTTAAATGGAAATAGCGGTGTTCGAAATTCGTCCTTAACCTTGATCACGTGACATCCTGTATTATGCCATGCATATGTTTCAATGTTGGAGCCTAATCCAAATTTGAGGAATTAATATGGAATCTACGGAAGCCCAAAAGTGTCACATTCGCGAATACGTTTTATTACGTTACAGCTGATGAAAGGATATACAGAAATCCCAAAATGTCTATTTTAGTGGTATTCTATGCCGGAAAAGCGATTTTTCGTATCAAATAAGATTAAAACTGCTGAAAATCATTTTTATATAAAAAAATGACTTTTCTCCCATATCCTTTCGGCGGCCACCACCTTTTCAAGCATTTTCATAGAGACCCCCTACCTCAAAGTGTCGCCTCTCAGTCCGTATAGGCAGTTACTGGCGATGTTTCAACCCTATGACATTCTGATTTAGTGGTGTGTGACATAAAAGCGCGCGTCAGAGCACGCAATTTCAGGACGTGACGACATGCGCAGGCTGTTATGGTGATGTATGCGCGGCTAACTTAAAAAAAAAAGAAACCGGAAGTATAAACGCAGTGCAGCTGTCTCCTACATGGTTAACTTTGTGTATGTTCCCCACCTTGACCATTTATCTGTTCGAAAAATATAACATTTTGGCAGGAAAAGTCACGTGACACGCACCTGGTGAGAAACATGTGTTGGCGGTAGAATTCAAATTTCCAATTTTGTCAAATTCGCACACAAACACGTCTTTAAATGGAAATAGCGGTGTTCGAAATTCGTCCTTGACCTTGATCACGTGACATCCTGTATTATGCCATGCATATGTTTCAATGTTGGAGCCTAATCCAAATATGGAATCTACGGAAGCCCAAAAGTGCCACCTTCGCGAATACGTTTTATTACGTTACAGCTGCTGAAAGGATATGAGCTTTTATCTAAATAAGCTACTTTACATTGAATTAGATGATTCATCAGCCTATCTCAGTCACGTTATAGGAAAACGTCTGGTCAAGCGACTTCTATTTTATAAACTGAACATGACTATATGAATATTTAGATGACTGTTATATGTCTACGTCGTCCTCAGTTTTTGATAGAAGTTAACAGACACTCTTACTTTAATGTACTACTATTCTTGTACATGATATGAATGCTAGTAAAATGAAAAAACGATGATGATGTATGCATTCTGAAGAGATATGATAAGAAATTTTATGATGATAGTTAAAACTTCTGCATTGCAAAACATACAGTTTGGGTAGTTTTTATGGAGTTTTTTTTGTATGAATTCGAAGTATTAAAAGAAGCTCACACAACGATCATTTTGTTTTCGGTTTACAGCATAAGTCGAAGCTTTAAAAAGCAATTGAATTGTATTTCTAAATCAAAATTTAATTACACATTTTCTAATTATAAGCATTAAGATAGAAGCTTTGTTTTTCAATCTTATTACAAATCACATTTCCTTCACTTTTCTTATTTCGTAAAAGCTTAAATTAGAATGGCTTCTTAAAGAATTAGAGATAATTTGATCATTTATATAAAAGAAAAAACAGTTGTTTTTTTAAAAATAGAATTCAACAATACAAACAATATATATGAAATGTAATGAATGCGTTTTTTTTAAAACACAAATACATTCAAAGAGTTTATAAGTAACATTTATTCATGTGATAACAGAAACATTTTTATATTCTTTATCATCATAATGTTAAACAAGTACAGTATTGTTATTATATTAATCACAATGAAATTAAATTAAATTTAATTACACATTTTCTAATTATAAGCATTAAGATAGAAGCTTTGTTTTTCAATCTTATTACAAATCACATTTTCTTCACTTTTCTTATTTCGTAAAAGCTTAAATTAGAATGGCTTCTTAAAGAATTAGAGATAATTTGATCATTTATATAAAAGAAAAAACAGTTGTTTTTTTAAAAATAGAATTCAACAATACAAACAATATATATGAAATGTAATGAATGCGTTTTTTTTAAAACACAAATACATTCAAAGAGTTTATAAGTAACATTTATTCATGTGATAACAGAAACATTTTTATATTCTTTATCATCATAATGTTAAACAAGTACAGTATTGTTATTATATTAATCACAATGAAATTAAAGACACTAAAGTAAATCAGCAACGTTAAAAAAAAAACAATAATATTCAAATGGTCAACAAATTATCCATGAAAGTTTACAGCTTCAAACTCTGTCACCACATTTTGGTCCTTAAGTAAGACAGTTAAAGTAAAACAGTTCACGGAAAGCAAATCATTTTTACCAAATTCTATGTTAGCATGATAAAAGTTTAATAAATAGAATGCTCAAATTATTAGATATAGATACAAAAATATAAGAATAGCTTTATGACTTTAGAAATATATACTGGATGTCTTGAATAAAGAAAGGAAGGGCATTGTATTTAGAAAAATTGCATTTAGAAAAACGAGACCAAAATCTCAGTACCAAAGTCATCATCAAAATAATATTGATTCAGTATTGTACAAACTAATGTATACACTTTCATATTAAACATGTTAATGAGTTTGTGGGCCTAATATTTGTCCGTGTCTAAAAATAATTTGTTATTTTAAGTTATTTTTTAAAGATGGAACTTGTGAGGATAGAACTGACAATAGGATCTCTTCATTTAAGATATAAATGTATAGGAAAATCAGGTTTTTCCTTTGAAAACAAAATATGTCTAAAAAGTCATATATTACAGCTCTTACTGAAGGCAAGCTTAGAGAAAGGACAGGCTTTACAAATCAGTTCTTATCACTCAACAATTCGGCTTCCAGATTTCTGAAAAACATGTTTGAAGGCTCTAAACCAAACACAGCTGTATAAATTTTGGTATATATGTTTGTAAATAAAATATCTGGTACTACTTTGATACGAAACTGTCAACAATTGTCCTGAAGTTTATGTCAAAGCTGGTATAATTTCAGATGTTTATGTCTAAACATATCGGTGGCTGAATATTTCAATATTTTTATACTTCAATCTATGTGCCTGAAACATTCAATCAACTATATTCGCATTTAACAAAAATTGTTTTATTCTTAAACAACTGATTTAAAATATATGCTAGTGTACATTACATATTATTAAATAATATATAAATATACGAGATGATGGCTCCTCTAAAACAAAAAAAAAAGAGGTAAAAGTAAATATAGACTTGTTTTATGTACTACCTTGGAAGTCTTTTTACTAGGGCTCAGACATATATTATATTTTAGAAATTCTATATTAAGGGTATTTCACAAACTTTTAATACAAATGTTCGTAACTAAAATTAATGTAATTACTATTCATCTTTTCAGTAGACACGTTCATTTCCAATTTTATTTCACTTGTATTTACATGCATGACAAAAAATACATTATTTTTATATTGACAAAACGTAACTCTTACAAGCACTAGAGCAAATTAGCCATTAAATAACACTTTGATTCATTACTGGTTTCTAAACATGACACATTCAGCCTTTTAAGCATTTCCGTTTCTTGACACATGCATTTCTTCGTTTCCGTGTTTTATAAATGAGCTGTATCTTTCTAGAAATTTTAAGAGATAATGAGAAAATTCGTGTTATTTTATCATATTATATCCGTCATGTTAATATATAACATATATTATACACCCAATGCTTGTTACGTGCCAAGACTTATTATCGCTCTCTTTTAGGCAGCGTTTAGATTATGCAATAGGACCCAAATGTTAGAACTATATTTATTGATTTAATAAAAACAATTAACCCATACATTACGCATCATGCAGGTTTATCAAAAAAGATATCTTTGTCTGAAACCGTATAGCAATACAGTAAGTACTATAAGAACGTAAGTAAAATGTAGACATATAATGACTACATTGATCTTAATTTACAGTAACGAACTAAAAATGGTTATCGGTAATAAATCGATCATTTTCATCAAATAATGTGTTATGTACAAAATATAAAAGAACAATTGTCATATATAACTTCAGAAAGAAATTTATAAAAAAAAGATTCGTATAACTATACAGAGGGACAATGTGATTTTTATTGGTATTTAAAGAAAATATAAAATCATATAAACATGTAATGCATAAGGAATTCCATTTTGTGGCCGCGTCGTACTAGTATTCTAAGGATTGCTCGCTGCGTGTGTTCAAATACAGTCAGGGGCAAGCCGTTGTTTCCTTGAGCAAGGAACTTCAACTCATTGCTTAGTAAAAGCAGAATTGTTGGACTTTTTTTGTACCATACTGCTTCGCATTCATTGTATCAAAAGATAAATCTGAGTGCTCATACGGGGAGCGTTCGGTAATCTTAATCACTAAATCATGCGCATAAAATCGTCATAAGGATATGTATAGGAACCGCTCTTACGTGTGATATCCGATACTGTGATATTGTCATCGGGAAATTCGAGCCAAACATTACTTAAGCACATTTAATATCAGGACATTTTGAGACAACTTAGCTGTAATATAACAATAGGTACGCTATTGGTCTTTGTATTATCCCCCGAACAAACCTTAAGACCCCTAATATGATTGTATAACCTTTGTACATGTATATGATCACTGAGTATTGATGCATATTATGTTTGTTATCTAAGCACGCTTAAGATAAGATTTTTAATATATAAAAAACGATAGTATTATTAGTAAAACTGACCTCCAGGGTAGGACAATTTGACCCCATAGGTTAAACTGTCCCAGTAGGAAAAATGAACAGTTTCTTTTTGGAATCCTATTTAACACTAGCTGACAGACATTCAGTTTACAACAAATTAAAATTAAAAATTAACAAACAAAAAAATCCTTACTTAGATGATCTGTTCTCTAAACTATTGTTTTTCCATATGTCAAGAACCAATCTGAACTTTGTTTTTATTACAAACCAATGACACCCCTAATACTCCTTGATTAGGAAATATTCATCAGGTTTAACGCATCAACTTCGTAACATCTGACAACACAGTTTTGCTTTGTCCATAAAGTGGATTGGATTCCGAAGGAGAAATTTATTCATAGAAATATATGAATGAACACTTTATTTACATGACTTTTAACAAATCATTATTCTCTTCTGACAAGAATATCCATGATACTTACTGTTTAATATTCAAAGTTACTTAATTAGGGTGACTCTATGCTTATATTTTCTCTGTCAAGCGGAGATATAGTAGTTGCAAGTTTGACTCTTTTAACAGCATTTGAATAATAATTGATAACCTTTTATGATAAAATATAAAAAAAAACTGCCTTAAACATAAAAAGCCTGCCCAACTATCTTTACTTAATTTTTTATGAAATGGGATAAAATGACCACCTCTTTGCCTCAAATACGCACTACTTTGTGTTCACGTATGTTAGTGTTGACAACGATACTGTAAGAACATTGGCACCATTTCTTATTTCAATATGTAACAACGTATAATTATTGGCACTTTTTTTATTTTACAGAGGGTTAATTGAAATATTTAACTATCTATTCTGAGAAACCCTTCAGAGCAACACACTTTTAATGTATTTCGGTAAAGTGGACACTTAAGCCATAAAATTACGAATATAGTAGTGCTTCATTATTAAATTTTCCGATAAAAGTTCAGATTCATTTTATTTTTATGAGTAATGAACAAGTTGTAAGTTGAAAGGAGGTCACAATGGTTAGAAACATTCTTTTGTTCCACTCGTCCAATTATCAAGTTATTAACTTAATGTAATTCATACCAGGATGTTTGTCCGTAGAGAATATATGTTCGTATATGCACAGCTACATATTTAAATACAGTATCGTCGTCAATGTTGCAGTCATTTAAAAGCATTTACTGTATTAAAATCCATGCAAAACACAAAATGAAACAATTCACTGAGAATAGAAATAATAACGTTAATTTTATTCATTTGTAAATAACTTAATGAATAAATAGGGTAATAAGCATTATATAGCATATAATTAAATCAAATTTTAAATTACCATTTTTAGTTAATAAGACTTTAAAATGAAAGATTTTAATTATTTAAGGCATTACGTTTAACCAGCTAGTAAAAAGCCTTTAAAAGTCCAACTTAATCAATATCAATATATAATTTAACAGGTAATCATGTTTAAAACTCTGTCTAAATGAATTGTAATTTATAATCGAGATATGACGGAATCCAAATTTATCTCTATCTGCGAAATGTTGTGCAATCTGGACTATAATATCAATCAGATATTCACTCCAATGTTAAAAAGCAAAGCCGTTATAACCTGTCAAAATATTTCAAATCAATGATTATGGAACAAATCAAGTGTAACAAAATATTTATTGATTTACTAGAGTTAAGAACGATTAGTTGTTATTAAGGTCAGAAAGTTCCACCTGCTCCTTCTTACGAACACTTTTATGTATGCAGTATATAAATTCAAATACTGTTTTAATGTTATAAATTTTAATTACCTTTTTGTTGTCACAAATTTTGACTATGTTATTTTTGTATTACAACTTTGTTAGTATTTTGGGCTTAAGGCCTTTATTTAGAAATAAACTTGACTTAAGATAATGATTATACGAGTATATGCCTGATAATCTTGCACTATATACCTAAAATAAAATTGTGTACATGCACTGGTAAATTTTCTTTATATTAGACCATAACAAGCTAATCTAATAAAGCTCCGTATTTCAAGAATTTCATATTAAATAAAGCATATTTAACTTAAGTCACGTCTTCGTGTATCAGAGCAGACAAACACAGAGCCATATAGAGATTTGATTAAGTTAGTTAAAATAGCTGTGCGGTGCTTGTACTTATTGATATTAAAGTACTTGTCAACGTATCTATCTGCGTCACACCTTCCCATATTCTCTTGTTTAACGTTGTCTCTCGCGCTTCATCATTCATCATTTGAACGGAAAACAAAATAATGTTATTTACTCTCATTCTTCAAAAATAAGTCAACACTGTTAACAATTTTAAAATAGGTTTGGCAATAACATTATCTGTTTCAAGACTGACACTGATTGTTCCAGATATTTTATGCATTTTTTATTCAAATATAATTCATTCACGAACATCATCATCATTATCATCATCAGTGAAAATCGACAACAAAGACCATTTCAGCCTCCGATATGTTAACAAAGCAACACAAGAAACTGTTATATCAATTAATGTAAATATACGTGTCTCGTATGTTTTTTTATCTGATAATAATTGTGCAGAAAAAAGTACATATTTGTTAAGACTTGGGTGAAAATGTTTCCAGCAAGACTGACCTGAGTAAACTGGTTACTAAGAGCACATTTGTAGTCTATTTTCGAGCTCTTGCTTGGAATTCATTTAAATTTGGTAACGTTAAAACGAGTGTTTGTAATACGTTAATGAATGTTGTTTGTGGTTCAATTATTTTAACCAAGCATAAATGTCATCCTAGAAATGTGGTATCAGTATAAATGGCTACGCTTCTATATAAGTTTTCGTATAAATGTATGTTAGTCTACAGCTGTACTTCCATTAAAATGACGGCGTCATATGTTCATTTTCTCGATCTACAAATGTGCAATGATTCACAAGTCATCTAGTAGAATATTGAGTACCCGAAAACATTTTAAATGAGAGGAAAATGTGAGTATCACGATTTAAACTTATTTGGAAATATTTTAAAGCATGTGAAGATGAACTGAACATGAAAATGTTAATAAACAAGAATGTTAAATACATTTTTTATTTATCTATCGGTATCCATTGAAAAAGAAATACTGTCAATTTCGTGCGTGATTTAACTTTCATTATGCTCAACTTTTCACCGTCGGAATGAGTTGAATTAGTAATATATTAATAGATTGACTATTATAATGATGAGTGACCAATAATTGATAATGAGATATGTTTAGTATAAAATTATTATATCGTACATATGTTATAAAAATAACTACCAAAATCATTTGTTAAAAATTGAACGTACGATATATATGTATATAGAAAATTAATGTCCCTAGGTCTCGAGGTTTATTGATTATTTTTGCATGGTAAAAATATATACTTGAACACAATTATGGTTAAATGTTAGGTTATTTGGACTTTTACATGTGAACTCACCATTTTCTAATTTGAAGGACATAATTTATTTCAAACTTACATAGTCCAAATTATCCAGTTAAGCTATAATTTCTCTTGATAAAGTTCTTGAAATTATTGCTACAGAAGCATCTCTTTATCTAGATGAATAGGCAAATAAACTATTGCTTCTTTAAGGCGTTGTTGACGGGTTGCAACTACAAAATAAATGCTCTTCTGAAAAAATAATTCTCCTCTCCTCGTTCATGAGACAAAAATGTAGTTATATGTAGTTAGGTTTATCTATAATCAGTTCTTGATGAGAAACCTTTGGAACTGTAAGTCAAAAGGGGACACACAGTTTCAGCTGTTAAATAGCATTATAACCAAAACAATCTACATATTTTCTTCAAGTTTGATTTCCTAATGGATGTAGGAATGGCTATAACACATGACATTTAAGTTGGGCCAATGTTTGTCGTTACTGTGATTTAAAGATCCTGTATGTTGTTATTAAAGTGGTTAACCATATTAAGTGAAAATATATATATGTACATAATTATGTTAATAAAACAATTTTAAAACATCGAAGAATATGTAAAATATGTACTGCAAATATTTGTACTTACTATATGTAATCATTAAAATATAGGCATTCATTTCTTATTGAAAAATTTGACTTAGACTTTATAGAAAAGAAATTTTTAATTGCCTCCCTTTATTTATATGAAATGTTGAATTCAGTAATATCTTTGTAGATAATGCTTTTTGGAACTTACAAAATTGATAAATCTCAATTTGAACATCATATTTATGATATAAAACTATAACAAATTGTGTCACAGGATCTTTAAGTACGGAATATGCACATACAGAATTAAAAAGAAATTACTTTTGTTGCTGAATTGAACTAAAGACATGTTTATTCAGAACTCAAAGTTTACATGTACAAACATCATTTATTTGATTTAGAACGCATAATCAACACCACATTTTGTGTGTAAGTAAGTAGTGTGTAACAGTAGAATAGTTTTCATGTCCTTCGGATAATGTTTGACAGGCTGAGAGTATAACGGTTTCATAACCCGTCAAAAACCTTTGTTACGATCGATATTGCATCAATGAACAATATACGTATACATCAAGGTAATGTAAACGTAATGATTGTCAGATTACAAACAGGCACCTTTACACTGTTAGCAGGTTTGTTATTAGGTTTGCTGATTACTTCCAACATTGTAAGAAAAAACATAGTTATTACTGATACATACGTATATAACTAACACATCAGCTGTTCTTTTTAAAGATAAAGGTTAATAAATTAAGTTTAAAGATATTGTCATTTTATTGTTCTAAAGGTTTTTATTATTTTTTAGCTGAATCATTTTTTACCTTATGGCCATTTCTGATATTTAAGTGATAAAGTATTTAAAAATAATGGAAGACAAAGTACCACTTAGTTTACGTTTAATTATTTAAATGACAAATTATTTCACATTCCACTCAGCTTTCTCCAAGGATCAATTAACAATCTGACATGCTCTAGAGCCATCATTGAAACATTATAAAACACATATTTATCTTTTCATCAGAGGAAAACTCGTATCTATTCTATTTCAAAAGCATGATGTGTCTATAGACGATGACGTTCTGTTAACTCCAATTATCACATTAACTTCAGTATTTCGATACAAAGAGAAACTTATTATACTATTGAGGAATATCATTTGTCAGCTTATTCACGTATAGTTAAAGTAAAAGCATTTACAAAACAGCTTGACCTTTAAAAGAAGGAAGGGATTTTTCAGAACGTCAAAACATGCGTCGCTCATATATTTTGTTATTGTGGGGGTGTATAGTAACTAGACAAAATGCGTTGTAGTTTCCAGATTCGACCTTTACTGATCAACAATCATATATAGTGTAAACAACAATACAATGTTAAGTCGGAAGTGACGTTAACGTAAGCGCGGAACGTCACGTTATGCAAGGCGCTATAAATGACGTTATCAATTCCCGACATACTCGGGGCGCGAAATGTTATTTAAAGTTTAGTAATAAATCCATTATTTGAACACTACCGTTGCTATAGTACCTCTTAAAAGTATTATTAATTAAGAAACAGTCATAAATATATTAAATACAGTCTCTTATTCATGTATCACCTTTCCTTTGAAATTTTAGATTAATACATTTCGAGTGGGTAAAGTTTTACAATTGCGCGATTTGTGAGTCCATTTTGAGTTCGAATTTTAGCACTTCGAATAAGTCCATCTTTTCCTGGCATGAGTTCTTCAACCACTGCAAGTTTCCAAAATAAACGGGGAACATCGTCATGGACTAATACAACGTCTCCAACGGATATCGTCTGGTCATTTTTGCCAGTAGTCTGATGACGTTCTCGTAAAGCTGTCAGGTATACGTGACACCATCTATCCCGGAAGTGGTTAATTAACTTCGTTTGTATCGTAGCCTGTTTGATAACTGACGATCGGTCACTTGGCGTAGGGAATGTACATGTAAGGACATCCTCATAAGGGAGTTTGGTTATTCATCTGTCATAAAGTAAGTGTGATGGTGTAAGTACGTCCGGTTCATCTGAATTACCAGAACAAACATATGTCAACGGCCTATCGTTAAGCATTGTCTCGATTTCTGTGATTACAGTCTGTAAAGTTTCGTAGGTTACATAGGAACGTCCTAGCACTATCTTTATTGTTGTTTTCGTCAGACCTACGTGACGTTCCCACATTCCACCAAACCAAGGCGCTCGTTTAGGTATCATCTTCCACTCAGTTCCTCTGTTGTTCAGTTCTTCTTTAACTGTGAGTGAGTGAAACAAATCTCTTAGTTGTTTTGAGGCTGATATGAAGGTGTTAGAATTGTCTGACATCATGACATAAGGGACAGATTTTCTGCTACAGAAACGTCGGAAAGCTTGTAGGAATGATTCTGCTGATAGATTTGAAACAAGTTTTAGGTGAACTGCTCTCGTAGTAGCACATGTAAACAAGCATAAGTAAGCTTTTTGTCTCTATGGTTACTATCCCGAACCAGTAATGCTCCAGAGAAGTCTACTCCTGTATAAGTAAAGGGTTTGACGTCAGAAACTCTACACTTTGGTAATGGAGGTGGGTCAGGTGCTGAATAGGGTTTCCCAATAACCTTTACACAACATGTACATTTACGTAATATGTTTTTTACAGTTTGACGAATCGAGGGAATCCGATACTTCTGTCTTAAGAACGTAATAGTTGAACTAACGCCGGTATGCAATAATCTGGAATGTGCGTCGTTGACAACTAACTTTGTAAAAGGATGCTTAGCTGGTAGTAGGTACGGAAACTTGGTCAGCTCGTTTAATGGAGCATTGTTGACACGACCACGACACTTTAATATGCCATTGTCTAAGAATAACTGAAGTTGTCTACATAATGGAAGTTTGTTTCTTTTTGATTTTGTATCTTCTATTTCTGCTTGATATTTGGACATCTGGCAACTCCGTAAACACATCTCCTCAGCTCCGCGTAGTTCGTCTGTAGTTAACAAGTCTTATCTTCCAGTATGACTCCCGCCTCGACACTTGAATATAAAACGCAGGACATAAGCTGTAACCCTGAGCAGCTTTGTTAACGAACTGAATCTTGACATGTCTATAAAACTGATGTTGTTTAATGGTAAAATTTATCTTTTGGCTTAGTTGCTGGGTCAATAAACGTTGTCATGGTAACGTTATTACTTTTTCTTGCCAAACTGGCCAACTGTCGGGTGTGGTAAGCCATGTAGATCCATGAAACCATAGATTACTGTTCTTGAAGTGAGTCACAGAGATTCCCCTCGTAAGTAAATCGGCAGGGTTTTCTTTCGTCGGACAATAATTCCATTTCCGGTTTTCGGACAGCGCCTGGATTTCAATCACTCTGTTCCTTACAAATCGTGGAAGGGTTGTAGGCGTCTGAAGCCAAGAAAGCACAATCTGACTATCTGACCAAAGGTATATCTGTGTTATGCTGGTGTTTTGCTGCAGGTGTTTACTGAGTCGGGATCTAATTACTGCCGCCATTAGCTCTAACATAGGTAACGTTAACTTTTTCAATGGAGCAACCCGAGTTTTAGCCATTACCAGAGTAGATTGATTGTCTCTACAGATGTAAGCCGTAGCACAATACGATACCAAGCTAGCGCCGCAGAATTTGTGAATGCACGTGTTACTTGATGCCTTTAATGTATTTTCGAAGTAGTATCTAGGAAACGTAGTTTTTGTCACGGAATTCAAATCTGTTATTAAACTATGCCATTTTTCTTGAATACTGTCAGGTAATGGCATATCCCATTAAAACTTCTGTTGCCATAACTCCTCTAGAAGTAATTTAGCTCTGATGGTAACCGGACTTAGTAAACCTAAGGGATCATAGATTCAAGATGTATGTTGCAATATTTCTCTCTTTGTTACAATCTGGGTATTTGGTATGTTTCTGACCGGATACAGTAAAACGTCACTATTTGTGTCCCATTTCATTCCAAGTATCTTAAATTTTTGTGCATTATCTAATACTGAATCGTCGATTGCCTATATTTGAAGCGTTTTACTGTTTGAAATCCCAAGACCTAAGGTTAAAACCTGCAGATGACATTAGCTCACGAGACTCGGAGTAGAATTGTAGAAATTATTCTTCCTGTTGGAAACTTGATATCACGTTATCAACGTATAGATCTTGACGTAGATATTCGCTAGCTTTCTTGTCGTTGTTAAATTCAATGAGCTTAAGTATAGTTGCGCAGAGAACAAAAGGGGACGACGTAGCCCCAAAAAGGACTGCTCGGAATCTATATGTTGTCAATTCGCTGTTGGGGTTACTAGGATCACTGAGCGATAGAAATCGCGTCACATCTCGGTCGTTCTCGTCAAGAGTAATGTTGAGGAAAGCTTTCTCAATATCGATTGCTATGGCGTATTTATTCATTCGAAAACGAATTAGAATTCCAGTTAAATCATTCATACACGATGCGGATAGGTGTCGTGTTCGAGTCCTTCTTTACATAATGATGTGGTATATAATGTACAGGGTTTGATGTGGTATCATTTGTATCACATTTTTCAATAAAACCGCGTTTCAACTGATCGTCTATGATTTGTCCATAGTTTTTAAGTGTATCCGGTTCTGTTGAAAGTCGTTTAATTGTGTTTTCTGTACGCTTTCTGCAAATTTCGTAATTTGTAGGAAGTACGGAATGATCTTCTTTCCAGGGCAGTTTTGCAACATAACGTCCACCTTTGTACGTGATACAGTTTTCTATAGACGCGTTAAGTATACCGGAGGTAGATTTCTCAGTATCATCTTCTAATATCCCCATAGATTCTAACTTCCAGAATTTCTGTGGCATTAGGTGGCGCTGTTACAACATTAAACATATAGCTAACAGACGACGCATTTTTAACTTCCGGAAGAGGTCCTGACAGTAAATAACCGAGCTTTGATTTCACTGCCGTAGGTCAGTTGCCCCTAACAACCTATTCTGCACGATATGTCAAAAATAGTCGGCTCCAATCAAGAGTGATATCTCGAAATCGTCGTCAATGTCGGCAATAGGATGTGCAAGTTTAAGACCATCGATATATTTCAGACATTTCACATTTCTCTGAAAGTTAGGTAATGGTACAGCAATGGTTGGTACAATAAGTACGTGAAGTAGTATGATCTCTCTATGTTCGACGTGTTGAAACACTCTGCCTGTGGGTATATGACGACACTGTTCTGATTTGCCACCAAAAGATGCTTATGATATAGTGTCCGAACCGTTGGGCTTTAATTTCAGTTTCTCAGCAAGCTCTTCCGTAATAAATGACCTTTGAGCACCTTCGTCAAATAATATGTTTGTATTAGTTATGGTATGGTCTTGGGAACTTACTTGAGCGATAGCAGTCTTGAGTGGAATGTTCGATCTTTGGTGCGTAGTTGAATGAAGAATGGCAGTTCCTGCATTTCCTGTTTGACCGGAAGTAGAGCTTATAAATGATGTTGCATGTGGATTGAAATCGAAATTCGATGGCTGGTCACGGCACCAACAATGTGGGGGTGTATAGTAACTAGACAAAATGCGCTGTAGTTTCCAGATTCGACCTTTACTTATCAACAATCATATATAGTGTAAACAACAATACAATGTTTAGTCGGAAGTGATGTTAACGTAAGCGCGGGACGTCACGTTATGCAAGGCGCGATAATGACGTTATCAATTCCCGACAGTTATTACTTGTAAAACTGATATGAAAATACAGTATATACTTATTCTAGTCTTAGGGTTAAAATCTATAGCATTTTTTCTATATTTTACTCCTACAGTGCAGGAATAAATGAAGTTAACATAACTATATGAGTATAATTTCCAAATTTAGAACATAAATATTTCTTTGATAACATGGAGAGATTTTGGACAGATTTTTCAATTTTATCATTTTCATATATTTTCTGTTTCTATAGCATACTCCTACTATAAACACACAATTATTGTCTTTGAATACATTTTAGAAACTAGCTTCACAATATGCTATATTTATTATTTGATCTCGGACAGAATATATTTAATTACATCTGAAAAGGATAAACGTTTTTCAAGAACGTATCCTATGTTAAGCGCTGTTTTTCTTTTCGCACACATGTAGATGAAATAATAGGTTCTGAGGCAGTTTTCCGCTTCTTTTTTTTTAGTTTTTTGCTTGTCATCGATAATTAAAATTTTTAAAAGTGTTCCTTGGTATAAAACTCTAGATTAAATTATGTACAGTTTGACAATTCGGGCTACTGGGAATAAACATTCGCATTATTTGCAATAATTCATTTAACATAATGTACTAATCATATCAAAAATATGTTTTATGAACAAATTTTGCAAGCCGTCTAATCCCGCAGGAATTATGAGTGTACATTATTATATAAATATTGTTCCCATAATGAGCTTTTATCTAAATAAGCTACTTAACATTGAATTAGATGATTAATCAGCCTATCTGAGTCACGCTTAATGAAAACTTCTGGACTTTATAAACTGAATATGACTGTAATATTAAGATGTCTGTTATATGTCTACGTCGTCCTCAGTTTTTGAAGTTAACAGACAATCTTACTGAAATGTACTACCATGCTTGTACATGATATGAATGCTAGTAAAATGAATACAAAAATGATTGTGTGTGCCTGCTAGAGATATATGTTAAGACATTTTATAACGCCTTTTAACATCTTCATTGCAAAACATACAGTTTGGGTAGTTGTATTGCGTTTCGATCTTTATTTTGTATGAATTCAAATCATTAAAAAAAGCTCACAAAATGATCATTTTGTTTCCGATTTACACAATAAGGAGAAGCTTTAAAAGCAATTTAATTGTATTTCTAAATCAACATTTAATTACAAATTTTCTAATTATATACATTAAGGTAGAAAAGCTGTCTTTCTTAATATTATTACAAATTTCGTTTCCTTCACATTTCTTATTTCATAAAAGCTTAAATTAGAATGGCTTCTTAAAGAATTACAGATAATTTGATTATTTATATAACAGAAAAACATTTTTAGAACAGATTTCAACAATACATATGAAATGTAATGAATGCATTTCAAAACACAAGTACATTCAAAGAGTTTATAAGGAAATTTAGGACATCTATTCATTTGATAACAAAAAACATTTTTTATATTCTTTATGTTAGCGGAGTCTGCAAATGGATCATTACGTTAAACAAATACATTATTGTTATTATATTTATCACAATGAAAGTAAAGACTAAGTAAATTAGCAACGCTCGGAGAAAACCGCTCCTTGTAAAATACTAAAACAACAGTATTTAAATGGTCAACAAATTATTAATGAAAGTTCACAACTTCCAAACTTCAATATGACCATCTGTCACCACTTTTCGGTCTTTAATTAAAAGAGTTAAAGTAAAATAGTTCACGAAAAGCAAATCCTCTGTAAAAATGTTAACATTATAAAAGTTTGATAAATAGAAATATCAAATACAGATATCAAATATATATATATATACATGTATATATATAACAAAGTTTTTAGAAAAAACTTGACCAAAAATCTCAGTTCTTAAGTCATTACAAAATCATCAAAAATCAAAATCATCAAAATAACTATTGATAAAAGGCACATTATGCCTCAGAAATCAATATTTTAAAAAAAATCCTATATAAAATGAAATATCAAACATGTGTCTAATAATGTTTAAATAATGGATGTAGTGGATGTTACATGTTCAACAAATTAAAAGAAGAATTGTTGAACGTGCAGTAATGTGCCTGAAAGGTAGAAAAATGTAAAGAAAGTAGTATTTTGACTTCCATACAAAGTATCAATTCTCTATAATCATGACAATTACCAAGCAAGCAAAAGAAGCAAAAAGATTCATTTTTGAGGCAAATGAGATAATGTTTGGAAACCGTAAAATGAAACCTGTAGTTGAGTTTGTGGACCAACTATTTCTCCGTTTCTATCCAATAACTTTGGATGTGTAAGTCATTTTACATAAAAGTGACAACTGGATCTCTTCATTTAAGATATATTGGAAAAATCAAGTATTTCCTTCGAAAGCAACATATGTCTAAAAAGTCATATATTACAGCTTTTTCTAGAAGGGACAGACTTTACAAAATCATCTTATCACGCAACAATTGGGCTTCAAGATGTCTGAAAGGAAAAAAACAACTCTATAGCTAATCCAAATACAGCTGTATCAATTTGCGTATTTATTTTTGTAAATTATAACTTTGCTACTATGATAAAAACGGTCAACAATTGTCCCGCACTTGTGGATTGTGACTATTTATGACAAAAGATATCGTGGCTGAATATTTCGACATAATACTTTAAACTTTGATCAATGTGCTTGAAATTCAAACGAAACCGTCAATCAGCTATATTTGCACTAAACAATTGTTTTATTACGCACACACTACATATTATTAAATACTGTAATTAGTAGATATACAAGACAATGGTTCTGGATCGATTTTAAAATATAAAACACCGAGGTACCTTTGTTATATTACATCAAAACTAACATTTCAAACTAAATATACTCTTGTTTTATGTACTTCCTTGAAATTCTTTTTACTCGAACCATACGTATATTTTAGAAATTCTGTATTTGGGGTATTTTGAAAACTTTTTAATAGAAATGTTTGTAATTAAAATTAATGAATTAATGCAATGATCATTCGTCTTTTCAGTTGGCAAGTTTATTTCCAATTAGATTTTACTTGTATTTACATGCATGACAAAAAATTACATTATTTTTATATTGATAAAAACGCCTAAGAAAACAGCGATAACTCCAACACGCACTAGAGCAAATTTGTCATGAAATGAAACCTTGATTTATTACTAGTTTGTTTATATGACACATTAAGACTTTAAAGCATTTCCGTTCTTTGAAACATGTATTTCTTTGTTTTCATGGTTTATAAATGAGCAGTGTATTTTAGAAATTTTAAGAGATGATTAAGGGAGAAAATTCGCGTTATTTTATCATATTATATTCGTCATGCTGATATATAACATATATAAGACACCTCATGCTTGTAACGTTATGTGACTCATACCGGTTTCTCAAGAAAACATAAAATCAAAATCAAATTTAATGCATAAGGAATTCCTTTTTGTGGCCGAGTGGTTAACGCGTCGGACTTGTAATCTAAGGATCGCTGGTGTATTCAAACCCAGTCAGGGGCAAGCACTTGTTTATTTGATTAAGAATCTTTACACTCATTGCTGACTACTGGTTAGTTCATTGAACGGATTCGAGAGTGTTTCAATAAGCTTATAACTTCTAACACAATCCAACTAGAAAAAATTCGTGTAAACTTGCAGTTCTAAATCACAACATTAAATTTAAATAACGCATCTGAATTTGATAAGGTTAAACAGTTCGATGCGGACCTCATCAACTGAATACCATCGAGTACAAATCAATCATATTAGCCGTAACTTGTATACGTATAATACAATTTAGAATATCAATTCATGATATACTTCTTGCTCTTGGATAAAATATAATTATAAAACAAATACTTCACATTCACGTTTTAAATATTGAACATTTAGCAGCAATTGTTGGACTTTTTTTCTGTACCATATAGCTTCGCATTCATTGTATTAAAATATTAATTAAACTGCATGCTCTTACGGGGAGCGTTGACAAACATTTCATTTAGTTTACAAAAAAAATTGAAATATTAACAAAAAAACAAGATCCTTACTTAATGTCCCGGGATGATAACTTGAGCCTTTGTCTACATAACAAAGATTAATAACAATGCGAAAATATGTAGGCAGACTGAACCTTATAAATAAAAGACAACCTTAAACGTCATATTCTCATGTGCCATGATAGTCAGTAGGCAGAGCATCCTTGTCAGTTTTGTATTCATGCATTTACATGTCTGAATCATTGTTAGGTATAATAACATCTGAGTGTTTTATACATTTTTCTTATTTTCAAATAGTTTAAAATGCGTGAGATAGAATATTTTTGTACACATTTTTAAATCATTTTTGTAAAATGTTTTATCATCCTAATAACATGGCAGAGCGTAAGGTTCGAACCTATGAGTTCAAATCATTAAAAGTTACAGTGACATTGATTTACCATCTGAATCATTGCGATGGTACACTTCTTAGAATAAAACTATGTATATGTGTTAACACTTCCAATCCCGGATAATATTCAGACCTACCTTTTAATGGACTGCCCCATGTACCTGTTAGACCGAATTTAAAAATTATCATTATCCCAGTACAAAAGATGTTCTGTTCTCTAAACCCTCTAGGTGAAACTATTGGTTTTCAATGTGTCAAGAACCAAATACGTATTGCAGATTTGTCTCAAACAAAGCAATCACACCTCTAATACTCTTTGATTAGATGATATTCATCATGTTTAATCTGTTTTCTTTAGGGACGTATCTTCTTCATAACATCTGATAACACAGTTGGGTTTTGTCCATAAAGTGGATTGGGTTCCGAAGGAGAAATTTATTCATTAAAAAAACATATGAATGGACACTTTATTTACATGATTTTCAACAAATCCTTATGCTCTTCCGACAAGAATTTTCATGGTACTTATTGTTTAACATTCAAAGTTACTTAATTGGGGTGACTTAATGCTTATATTTTTCTCTGTCAAGCTGAGATAAATAAGTTGCATATTTCAAAACGGTTGGCTCTTTTAACAGCATTTGAACAATAATTTATAACCTTTTATGATAAAATATAAAAACTGCCTTAAACATAAAAAACCTGCCAAACTATCTTAGTTTTTAATTTATTATGAAATGGGATAAAATAACCACCTCTTTGCCTCAAATGCACACTAACTTTTGTTCATGTATATTAGTGTTGACAAAGATAAAGATACTTTAAGAAAATTGGCACCATTTCTTATTTCAATATCAGATTTATTTTATTTTTATGAGAAATGAGCAAGTTTTAGGTTGAAAAGAAGTCACCATGGTTAGAAACATTTTTTTGTTCCTTTCGATCATTCTTTTGTTCCTTTCGTCCAAAATTACCAAGTAAATGTCTTAATGTAATTCGTACGGAGAGAAAATATGGTCTAATATGCCAGCTACATATTTTCATACAGTATCATCGACGATGTTTCTGTCATTAAAAAGCATTGTATTAAAATCCATGCAAAACACAAAATGAAACAATTGACTTAAAAAAATAACGTTGATTTCATTCAATTATAAATCAATTATTGAATAAAAAGGGTAATAAGCATTATATAACATATGATTAAACCAAATTTTCAATTACCATGTTCAGTTAATAAGATTTTAAAATGAAAGATTTTAATTTTTTAAGGCATAACGTTTAACCAGCTAGTTAAAAGTCTTTAAAGAGTCCAACTTAATCAATATTAATATATGATTTAACAGGTAATCATGTTAAAAACGCTGTCTTAATGAATTGTAATTTTTAATCGAGATATGACAGAATCCAAATTAATCTCTCTCTGCTAAATGTTGTGCAATCTTGACTATAATATCAATAAGATATTCACTCCAATGTTAAAAAGCAAAGCCGTTATAAACTGTCAAAATATTTCATATCAATGATTATGGAACAAATCAAGAGTCAAAAAATGAAATTATTCTTGTATCGGATATAGCTTGAATGAGTGTTTATGTATGGTTTCTGTACCTTCAGTGATACCTTAAATATTTTCTTTTAACGGTGCACGTGTATTTCGTGGGTTAGTGGGGTATATATATATAGTGTTTTCGCGGTTTTTCTTCACTCGACGCTTGCATTTGGTGGTACTTAAATAACCTGTTTAAATACGCCCCACCCGACCCCATCCCTTCTTACAACAAACGTTTTTTGTAATGAAGTATTTTAATACACATTCTTGCTGAATATTTAGACTTTTTTCATTATTCTTCACATGACACACAAAAAATCTTTTCTTGAAATATAACTTATTAAAGTTGCATAATTTAATGAATTTTCTTTGTTTTAATGAACATAACTTGTTATTTAATATTTTACAGATTACACAATATTATTCTGTTTGTAATATTTTGTAACCACGTATTCAGATCTGTTTTAGTTTCGTTTCAGAGTTTCGGATACAGCAACAATGCTATACATCTGATGAATCCCAAATACAAGAACATAACAGATACAGATAAATACCGATTGATTCTATTGATATGTAATATATACCAAATATTAAGCGTTATTCCTATGTATTTGTTGTTGTTTCTTGCTATAGTAGATTAGAGAATAATTGAATTACTCTCGACATAAGAGAGAGTAATTATTTATTGATTTACTGGAGTTAAGAGCGGTTATTGGTTATTTAGGTCCCAAAGTTCCACCTGCTCCCTCTTACGAACACTTATGTGTGCTGTATATAAATTCAAATACCTTTTTAATGTTACAAATTTAAATTACCTTTTTATTGTCACAAATTTTAACTATGTTATTTTTGGATTACAACTGTGTTAGTATTTTGGGCTTAAGGCCTTTATTTAGAAATAAACTTGACTTAAGATAATTATTATACGAGTATATGCCTGATAATCTTTCACTTTATATTTTGTACATGCACTGGTAAATTTTCTTTATATTAGATCATAACAAGCTAATCTAATTAAGCTCTGTTTTTCAAGAATTTCATATTGAATAAAGCATATTTAACTTAAGTCACGTCTTCGTGTATCATAACAGACAAACACAGAGCCATATAGAGATTTAGTTAAGTAAGTTAGTTAAAAATAGCTGTGCGGTGCTTGTAGTTATTGGTATTGAAGTACTTGTCACCGTATCTATCTGCCTCGCACCTTCCTATATTCTCTTGTTTCATCTACCTTTTTAACTTTGTCTCTCGCGCCTCATCATTCATCGTTTGAACGGAAAACAAAATAATGTTATTTACTCTCATTCTTCAAAAATAAGTCAACACTGTTGAAACGGCTCTCAAATTTTAAAATAGGTTTGGCAATAACATTAAAAATTATTGAAGACAAAGGACCACTTAGTTTACGTTTTATTACTTAAATGGCAAATTATTTCACATTCCACGTAGCTTTCGTCACTGTATAACAATCTAACATGCTTTAGAGCCATTATTAAAACATTATAAAACACAGATTTATCTTTTCATCAGAGGAAAACAAGTATTTATTTCTAGGCATAATGTGTCTATAGACGATGACGTCCTGTTATCTCACATTATCACATTTACTTCAGTATTTCTATACAAAGAGACAACTATTATACTATTAAGGAATATCCCACATCCGAAAACATTTGTCAGCTAAGTCACGTATATCTTAAGTAAAGGCCTTAACAAAAATAACTTGACCTTTGTAAATGATAAGTAAGAAGGGATCTTTCATAATATCAAACATACGTATCTAATATATTTTGTTATTACTTGTAAAACTGATGAGAAAAAATGTAAATACTTATTAAAGTCTGGAGGTTAAAATTTATGTTGGTATTTCTTCTACATTAAACTGCTCCAGTACATGAACAAATGAGGGAAACATAATCTATGTGTGAAAATGAATATAACTTAAAAGTCAATCACATAAATATTTCTTTGATAAAACAGATTTTCCAATTTTATCATTTTCATATATTTCCTTTCTACATGTATATCATACTCCTACCTAAACACAAAATCATGTGTTTATGTCTTTGTATTCATTCACAATTATTATGCTTACATATCAGAGAACAGCTTCCTTACATGCTATATGTATTATTTGATCTCGGGCAAAATAGATTTAAGTACATCTGAAAAGGATAAAAGTTTTTTCAAAAATATATCCAATGTTTAGCTCTATTTTTCTTCTGGCACACATAGAATGTAAATATGCAGAATAAATAATAAGTTCTTTGAATTTTCTTTCTTTTTTTAGATCTTTGCTTGTCATCGATAATTCAATTTCTTGATAGTGGGCCTTGGTATAAAACCCAAGGTTTGACAGTTTGAATTACAAGGAATCATTATTCGCATATCAATTGTGCAATAATTCATTTAACGTAATATAGCAATCATCAAAAATACATTAAATGAACAAATGTTGCAAGCCGTCTAATCTCGCAGGAATTATGAGGTCGCGAAAGCGTGTACATGTTAAAAATTATATTGTTATATTAATCTTGTTCACAATATGAGCTTTTATCTAAATTAGCTACTTTACATTGACTAGAATTAGATGATTAATCAGCCTATCTGAGTCACGCTAAAGGAAAGCTTCTGGTCAAACGACTTCTATTTTATAAACTAACTGAACATTACTTTGTAATATTTATGTCCTCTTCGTCCTCGGGTTTTGATTGAAGTAAGCAGACAATTTTACTGAAATGTACTACCATGCTTGTTCATGATATGAATGCTAGTAAAATGAATACAAAAGTGATGTTGTGTGCCTGCTGGAGAGATATGATTAGAAAATTTTTAAGGGTAGTTAAAACATCTTCATTGAAAAACATACAGTTTAAGTAGTTTTTATGGCGTTTTGATATTTATTTTGTATGAATTCGAATCATTAAAAGAAGCTCACACAACGATCAGTTTGCTTTCGATTTACACCAAAAATCAAAGCTGTAAATGTATTTCTAAATCAAAATTTAATTACACATTTTCTTATTATATACATCAAGATAGAAGCTTTCTTTTTTTAAACTTATTACAAATTTCATTTCCTTTACATTTGTTATTTCGTAAAAGCCTACATTAGAATGGCTTCTTAAAGAATTACAGATAATTTGATCATTTATATAACAGAAAGACAGTTTTTTTAAAATAGAATTCAACAATATATATGAAATGTATTGAATGCATTTTTTTTTTCAAAACAAAAGCACATTCAAAGAGTTTATAAGAAACATTTATTCATGTGATAACAGAAACATTTTTATATTCTTTATCATTATGTTAAACAAGTAAATTATTGTTATTATATTAATCACAATGAAATTAAAGACACTAAAGTGAATCAGCAACGTTCAAAGAAAAATACTTCAACAATAATATTCAAATGGTCACCAAATTATCCATGAAAGTTTACAACTTCCAAACTTCAATATGACCTTCTGTCACCACTTTTCGGTCCTTAATTAAAACAGTTAAAGTAAAATAGTTCACGAAAAGCAAATCATTCGTACACAATTTAATGTTAATTCAATGATAAAAGTTTAATAACAAGAATGCCCAATAATTAAATAAAGATAACAAAAAAATATCAATAGCTTTATGACCATAGAAATATATACTGGATGTCTTGAATAAAGAAAGGAAGGGCATTGTAACAAAGTATTTAGAAAAACGAGACCAAAATCCCAGTACCAAAATCATCATCAAAATAACTATTGATTAAGTATTGTACACATTTATTTTTAAACATGTAGATGAGTTTGTAAACCAAATATTTGTCCGTGTCTTTCAAATAATTTGTTATTTTAAGTTATTTTTTAAGGATGGACATGTCATGTGAGGATAGAAGTGACAAAATGATCTCTTCCTTTAGTTTAAACATATTTATTCTCAGAATATGTACATTATAACATTTGAAACATATACACATACAAAATTTGACAATATTCAAGGAAGAGGATTAGAACGAAAGACTAGGTCTTATAGAATTCTTCCCCGTTTAGTTGTTACATATATCGGTGTCGAACTGGTGATCTAAAATTTTCTGAGAAAAATATATATTACCAAACGTATAATAGAAACAAATATATATGGAGTATGAACGAAGTAGTAATTCAAAAGAGAAAAAGGGGAAGGAGAGTCTCATAATTATTTGTTATGTGATAAATCGTTAAAGGAATCTTTTAGTTTTTGCTATAAAAGACTGCACGTTAGAGAATATTGTTGAATTATCATCATCTGATAGGCCAGGGTTTCCGAAGAGAAGAATATCGAGATTGATATCAAAAGCTTGAATATTAATAAATAATTCATTTCGGTACAAGTTGTAGCGATAACATTCAAAGAAGAAGTGATAGTTGCTTTCGACTTGACCACATTCACATAAAGGTGAGGGTGATATGTTTCTTAGAAAAAGATGATAATTTAAAGAACTGCATTTTGTGCGAAGACGTGTATGGAGAACCTGTAATTTTCTGTTACCAGAATAGTAGTATTTTGGTGTGCGTTTCCTGTTACGTGTTAAGAAGTTCTTGAATGATGAAAGTGTTGGTAAGTTCCGAACTTCGGTTGGTAAGTTGTTCCAATCGCGTATAGTAGAGGGAAGAAAGGAGTTGTAGTATAAAGAAGTTCGCGCATATATTCCAGAAGTATTATCAGAGTTACGTAAATTATACCTTGTATTAGTTTGATCAGGAATTAAGGAAGAGAGAAAGTCGGGAGTCAAATTGTTATGCATTTTATAAAACAAAATTAATCGGTGATTATACCGTCTTTGTTCTAATGTTTCCCAATTAAGTTGAATTAGGTATTCGAAAGAAACTAATCTGGTCGCACCTGAAGCAATCCTAGCACATTCATTCTGAATCTTATCTAAGCTTTCGAGTTCATATTGAAAAGCATTTCCCCAAATGGCGTCTGCGTATTCAAGAATAGGACGAATGAATGAAGTGTAAATTATCTTAAGAGATTTTCTGTCCAAAGAATATTTCAACTTTCGCATTATATTGACGCGCTTCCAAGCCTTTTCGGTTATATATTCAATGTGTGAATGCCAATTACAGTTATTAGAGAGAATAATTCCTAGGTGTTTATGATCGTTAACTTCTGGTATATTTTGATTGAGCATATATAAAGAAGGGTGGTTTGCGTTATGTTTCCTAGATACAATAAGTGATTCTGTCTTTGATGGGTTGAATGTGACAAGCCAATTGTCTGCCCATGTTGTGATTGTCTGTATATCTGTTTGTAACTGTTGAGCTGCGACTAGTGGATTTTCTATGATAATATAGAGACTTGTATCATCAGCAAAAAGGTTGACAGATGATTGGAGATCTAGAACAATATCATTTATGAAAATAAGGAATAGCAGAGGGCCAAGAATAGAACCTTGTGGTACTCCAGCTGAAAGAGTACCCAAAGATGATTTTGAATTAGATATAACTACACGTTGACGCCTATTAGTGAGATAGTTAGAAAACCATTCGAGGAGGCTGCCGGAAACACCTGCATATTTGAGTTTTGAAAGTATACCTTTATGCCAGACTTTATCGAACGCTTTACTGATATCAAAGAAAATAACCCGAGCTTCTAGACCATTGTCAAGTGCTTTGCACAGTGTATCATAGATAAAAACAAGTTGATTAACAGTAGAGTCGCCAGGAATAAAGCCGGATTGAACAGAAGTAAGAAAGTCGTTAGCTTGGAGATGGTTGAAAAGATGTTTGAATATTAGCCGCTCAAAAACTTTTTCCATTGTATTAAGAAGAGAGATAGGGCGGTAATTATTTGGAAGAGAGGAGTCACCTTTTTTAAAAATTGCAGATACATGAGCTACTTTCCATGTCGATGGTACTTTACGACGAAGAAGTGAGGCATTATACAAATCACAAAGAGGTTGAGAGAGTTCGTGTTACGCTTCGCGTAGAATTCTATTACTTATACCATCAGGACCGGATGCTCTTAGGACATTTTCTGTTTCAGTTTCAGTTAGTGTAATTTCAGATAATGAAGTTGTTGTCATTGATGGACCAAGATCAGGTACATGCTTATTTGAATCTTCAATGAGTGTTTGTTTAATAAAATAGTCGTTTAATAAATTTGCTTTGTTTTCATCTGTAAAGTTTAGTTCGAGTGTTTCTGGATTTTGTAATGGGGGTATTGGAGTTATTTGTTGTGATGATATAAATGATTTTAACGTTTTCCACCAGTCTTTAGACGATAAAGATCCTCTTTTGAGTTTATCCGATAATTTGCAATAATAATTTGATTTAGCTTCGCGAATTAATAAAATAGTTTCATTTCTAAGTTGTCGGAATTTTTGCCAATGATGTAAAGACTGTGTTTGTTTTGCTTTTCTGTAAATGCGTTTTCGTTTTCTAATGTGGCTTCTTACTGTACTAGTCATCCATGGAGCATCTGAATGTCTAACATGTATTTGTTTATTTGGTATATTAATTTTTGCAATATTTATGATCTGATTTGTTATATTGTCCGCATATGTGTCTATATCTGCGTGAGTGCATGTATGCCAGTTATAATTTAGTAGATCTTGTCGGAGTTTATCAAAGTCACCTCGATTGTATTCCCATATAGTTCGTTGAAATCCACTTTGAGAGGGTTTTCTAAATTTGAGAAGACAAAAAACTGGGAGATGGAATCGATGTTCTTGGTTGAGAAAGTGTTCACCAACACCAGCTTTTACGATGTTATTTTATATTAGTTACAAATATGAGATCTATTAATGATTGTGATGTTTCGGTAAAGTGAGTAGGTTCGTCAATAAGTTGACTCATATTAAATTGTTGTGTAATTGAATTGATTTTTCTGTTTGAAGTTATGGTTAATGCATCATAATTGAGGTCACCTGTAAGGATAATGTCAGAAATATTTGTATCGATAGCAAGAGCGATTGAGTCTTCAACCTTATTACTGTAATTTGCATCGGCATTAGGAGGTCGATAAAATAGACCGAAGAGTACATGTTTGTTATTTTCAGGAATCAATTCAATCCAGATACACTCCAAGTTATTAAGTTCTAAGTTGTAATGTCTCTTATAATGCAGATTTTCTCGAACATAGAGGATAACTCCGCCATGAGAATCATCAATCCGATCTTTTCGTTCAGGAGTATTGTAAGATAGGAGTTTAAGATCATCAGACGATATTGTATTGTTCAGCCATGTTTCAGAGAAGACAAGAATATTAAAGTCGACAAGTTCGGAATAAAGAATGTCAAGTTTATGTCCTATGCTTTGTACATTTAGGTGGACAAATGATAAGTGATGTGATATGCTAAATGTTGTATCAATATAAGATGAGCTTGTAGATTCAGGCCCTGGGTGTTCATGTATATCTCCCGCCAGAAGTAATAATAAATAAAACCACGTACACAAAATACTCCTGATAAAATTTTGAAACAAGAAATAGGTAAAAACCATGTTAATATGTACTTTTGTATGATTTATGACATATTTCCTTTTGGGATGAATTATCATTTTTGGCTTATTCATGGCTGTGAATATACCTATATACAAAGATAATAACATCACATGGGATGAGTAGATATTCAACAATATTAAAGAATGAGTAAATATTGGCAGCAGTCCGGAGTATCTATATGTGTCCATGATGGTCGTCTTACTTAGTGTATTATATTAATGTAATTGATGATGATTGTACCAGAAAAAATTGTATAACCGTCATGGACATAAGGTTGATTTCATAGGTAGGTAAACGTGCAGTATCATGAGTAATATGATGCCGGGTAACATGATGTGAGACTAAAGTGAAGAAAAAAGAGGTCAGAAGAAATAGAGGTAAAGGAGGAAGGAGAGTAATAGTAGGACATTGCATGTTATAGTTTTGATGACTGCAAGAAGAGATGGAATCTGTACTCACTAATCGAGTGTGAAACGAGCTAAACTACACACAAATAATTTCAGTTAGAATTAGATAACAAAGTTTAAAAACAGTTCTGGAATGAAGATGAATTCTATAAGGATAGACAAATCAAAACAATGTATATGTTACATGAAAACACAGCAAAGATACCGTAATATTGCAAACAAATCAGTATAAGCTGTCAAATGTATAAACAAAGCATAATATATTTATTTCGACCAACCTCATTTCGTTGAGGTTGATTTATAACAAGAGATACCTCATTTCTCAATGATTCACTAAGGTGTAGAGCGTTGCAAAAAAATTAATAAAATACTTTATAAAATATGTAATCAGAGTTATGGTGAGAAATTCTTCTGATAAATATTTTCATTACTCAATTGTATATTTCAAAAATTTAAACAAAAAACTCTGACGCAGTTTAAATAGTTAAAAAATAACCTAATAAGATATGTCATCAGTTATGGTGAGAAATTCTTCTGAGGAATATTTTCATAACTAAATTGTATATTCAAAAATTAAAAAAAAAAGATCTCTTCCTTTGAAAACAACATATGTCTAAAAAGTAATATATTACAGCTATTACTGAAGGCAAGCTTAGCGAAAGAACAGGCTTTACAAATCATTTCTTATCACGCAATTATTCGGCTTTAAGATTTCTGAAAAAATAAATGTCTGAAGGGAAAAACAATCCTCCTCTAAACCAAACACAGCTGTATATATTTTTGTAAATAAAAAATCTGGTACTACTTTGATAAGAAACGGTCAACAATTGTCCTGATCTTGTGGTCAAAACTGGTATATTTTTAGATGTTTATGTCCAAACATATCGGTGGCTGAACTTATCTTTACCTTAATCCATGTGCTTGCTACTTAAATGAAACATTCAATCAACTACATTAGCATTTAACAAATATTTTATTCTAAAACAACAGATTTTAAATAAATGCCAGTGTACATTACAGATTAATTAATAATATATAAATATACGAAATGACGGTTCTTGTAAAACAAAAAAAAACAACAAAAAAAACAAAGTGAGTTTGTTATATGCATCCAAGCTAATGTTTAAAAGTAAATATACACTTGTTTTATGTACTACTTTGGAATTCTTTTAACCCGGACCAGACATATATTATATTTTAGAAATTCTATATTGAGGGTATTTTACAAAGTTTTAATACAAATGTTCGTAATTAAAATTAATGTAAGTATTATTCATCTTTTCAGTAGACACGTTTATTTTCAATTTCATTTTACATTTATTAACATGCATGACAAAAATTACATTATTTATATTTTGACAAAACGCCTAAGAAAACAGCGATAACCCCAACACGCACTAAGGCAAATTTGTCATTAAATGAAACCTTGATTTATTACTAGTTTGTATACATGACATATTAAGCCTTTTAAGCATTTCCGTTCTTTGATACATGCACATGTATTTCTTTGTTTCCATGCATTATAGATTAGCAGTGTCTATTTAGATATTTTAAGAGATGATAAAGGGAAAAAATTCACGTTATTTTATCATATTATATTTGTCATGCTGATATATAATATATATTATACACACAATGCTTGTAACGTGCCAAGACGTATTATTTATCACTTTTTGGCAACATTATAGAATAGGATTCAAATGTTAGAACTATGTTTATTGATGTAATATGAAAACAAAATTAACCCCTACATAACATATCATGCAGGTTTAATTAAACAAGATCTCTTTGTCTGAAATCGTATAGCAATACAGTAAGTACTAAATGAAAGTTGTTCATAATAGTTTTTAAGGTAATGACTACATTGACCTTTATTTACAGTAACGAACTAAAAATGGTTATCGGTAATAAATCGGTCATTTTTCATCAAATAATGTGTAATGTACCAAATATTAAAGAACGATTTTCATATATGAGTTCAGATAGAAATTTATAGTAAAAAGATTCGTATAACTATACAGAGGGATAATGTAACTCATATCGGTATTTCGAGAAAACATAAAATCATATTAAAATGTAATGCACAAGGAATCCCTTTTTGTGGCCGCGTCGTACTAGTATTCTAAGGATTGCTCGCTGCGTGTGCTCAAATCCATTTAAGGACAAGCTGTTGTTTCATTGAGCAAAAAACTTTACACTCATTGCTTAGTACTACTTAGTTCATGGAACGGATTTGAGAGTATAGCTTCTAAACATATAAACTTGCAATTCTAAACCACAACATTAAACTTATTTAAATAACGCCTCTGAATTTGATAAGGTTAAAGAGTTCGATGCTGACCTCATCAACTGCATACTATCGAGGACAAATCAATCATATATTAGCCGTAACAGTTTAAAAATAGGAATCCATGATTGACTTCTTGCTCTTGGATAATATTCAATTATAAAACAATTACTTCACATTTATGTATTAAATATTGAACATTCAGCAGAAGTTGTTGGACTTTTTTCTGTACCATATAGCTTCGCATTCATTGTATTAAAAGATATTTGCGTGCTCTTACGGGGAGCGTTCGGTAAACTTAATCACTAAATCATGCACATAAAAACGTCATAAGGATATGTATCAGAACCGCTCTTACGTGTGATTACCGATACTGGGATATTGCCACCGGGAAATTCGAACCAAACATTACTTTCGCATTTTTAATATCAGGACATTTTGAGACAGCTGAGCTGTAATAAAACAATAGCGTGAAAATGGTACGCTATTGTCCTCCTTAATAAGCCTTTATATAGACATTATCTCCCGAACAAACCTTAAGACCAACTATTATGATTGTATAACCTATGTTCATGTATATGATCACTGAGTATTTATGCATATTATGCTAATTATCAAAGCACGCTTTAGATAAGATTTTTTTATATATATATATATATATATATATATATATATATATATATATATATATATATATATATATATATATATATATATATATAGAAAACAATAGTAGTATTAGTAATACTAACCTCCAGGGTAGGACAATTTTGTCCCCATAGGTGAAACTGTCCCAGTAGTAATAATGATCAGTTTCTTTTTGGAATCCTATTTAATACTAGATGACAGACATTCAGTTTACAACAAATTAAAATTAAAATATTAACAAAAAAACAAAATCCTTACTTAGATGATCTGTTCTCTAAACCTTCTTGGTAAAACTATTGTTTTTCCATATGTCAAGAACCAATCTGAACTTTGTTTATATTACAAACCAATGAAACCTCTAATACTCCTTGATTAGGAAATATTCATCATGTTTAATCTGTTTTCCTTAGGGACACATCAACTTCATAACATCGGACAACACAGTTTGGCTTTGTCCATAAAGTGGATTGGATTCCGAAAGAGAAATTTATGCATAAAAATATATGAATGAACACTTTATTTACATGACTTTTAACAAATCCATATTCTCTTCTGACAAGAATATCCATGATACTTACTGTTTAACATTCAAAGGTACTAAATTGTGGTGACTTTATGCTTATATTTTCTCTGTCAAGCTGAGAAATAGTAGTTGCAAATTTTCAAAGGTTTGACTCTTTTAACACCATTTGAACAATACTTGATAACCTTTTATGGTAAAATATAAAAACTGCCTTAAACATAAAAAGCCTGCCCAACTATCTTTACTTATTTTTTTATGAAATGGGATAAAATGCCTCAAATGCGCACTAATTTGTGTTCACATATGTTAGTGTTGACAACGATACTTTAAGAAATTTGACACCATTTCTTATTTCAGTTTGTAACAACGTATAATAATTGGCACCTTTTTAATTTACAGAGAGTTAATTGAAATATTTAACTTTTCATTCTGAGAAACCCTTCAGAGCAACACACTTTTAATGTATTTCAGTAAAATGGACACTTAAGCCATAACATTACGAATTTTGTAGTGCTTCATTATTAATTTTTCCGATAAAAGTTCAGATTCATTTTATTTTTATGAGAAATTGTAGGTTGAAAGGAAGTCACAATGGTTTGAAACATTCTTTCGTTCCTTTCGTCCAAAATTATCAAGTTATTGACTTAATGTCATTCATACAAGGATGTTTGTCTGGAGAGAATATATGTTCGTATATGCACAACTACATATTTTCATACTGTATCATCGTCAATTTGTAAAAAAAGTATTGAATAAATGGGATAAGCATTATATAACATACATGTATAATTAAATCAAATTTCAAATGACCATGTTTAGTTTATAAGATTTTAAAATCAAAGATTTAAATTATTTAAGGAGCTCGTGAAAAAACTTTTAAAGACTCCAACTTAATCGATATCAATTTATGATTAAACAGGTAATCATGAATTGTAATTTTTAATCGAGATGTTACAGAATCCAAATTTATCTCTATCTGCGAAATGTTGTACAAATCTTGACTATAATATCAATCAGATGTTCACTCAAATGTAAAAAAGCAAAGCCGTTATAACCTGTCAAAATATTTCACATCAATGATTATGGAACAAATCAAGTGTAAAACAATATTTATTGATTTACTAGAGTTAAGAACGATTAGTGGTTATTTAGGTCAGAAGGTTCCACCTGCTCCCTCCTACGAACACTTATATGTGTGCTGTATATAAATTCGAGTTACAAATTTTAATTACCTTTTTGATGTCACAGAGTTTGACTATGTTATTTTTGTATTAAAACTGTGTAAGTATTTTAGGCTTAAGGCCTTTATTTAGAAATAAACTTGACTTAAGATAATGATTATACAAGTAAATACCTGATAATCTTTCACTATATAAAATTTTGTACATGCACTGGTAAATTTTCTTTATATCAGACCATAACAAGCTTATCTAATAAAGCTCCGTATTTTATATTAAACTTGCTTCTAGATTCTACTGCTTTGAACACACAAACAGTAAACATCTCTGTACAGAACAGTAGAAGTGTAGACAAGAATTTCAACGAAAGAACTTCAAAGTGTTTTTTTTTTAAATGCTACTATTAGATCAAGTGTATTTAAGACATTAATACACATCAGAGTAGGGCCGGAAGGTGATAATCGGCCCTAAAATGAATAGTGCCCTCGGGCTGAAGCCCTCGGGACATTATTCAATTTGCGGGCCGATTATCACCTTCCGGCCCTACTCTGCCGTGTATTAATCTCTTAATAAGTTATATAAATAACTACCCAAATATTTGTTAACAATTGAACGTACGATATGCATGAATATAGCAATGTCACTAGGTCTCGAGGTTTATTTATCATTTTTGCATGATAAAAATACATAATTGTACACAATTATTGTAAAATGTTAAGTTATTTTGACTTTGTCTGTGCGCTCACCATTTTAAATTTGAAAGACATAATTTATCTCACTTTTACAAAGTCACAATTATCTAGTTTATCTATAATTTCTCTTGAAAAAAAATCTTGAAATGTTTTCTACAGAAGCCCCTTTCTATCTTGGTTAGTAGACAATTAAAACTTTTGCTTCTGCTCTTTAAGAGACAACTCAAACAATGCACAATGCATAATGAAACGTTTAATTCAATAATGAAAGGCGTTGTAGACTGGTTGCAAATACAAAATAAACACCATTCAAAAAGTATCCGAAAGCCTGAAAGCTTCAAACCTAGCCTTATCTACCTAAATTCATGTCTTGTGAGCCGAAGCTGCTGATCAATATTGTCGTCTTGATAATCGGAGTATCACCTGAATACCATAAAATAAACACAAACAACCAAATCATGAGCACAATCATTGGTGCTGACTCATGCTGAGATGAAATAACAGGTACCTGTAACACATCGACTCAGTAAACCTAGATTTTTCCCTCCCATCATTCAATAGACAAAAAATGTAGTAATATGTGGTAAGTGATAGCTATAATCATGACTTGATAAGAAACCTCTGGAACTGTAACAGTCAAAAGTGGAACTCAGTTTCAGCTGTTAAATAGCATTATAACCAAAATTTACTACAAAATTTCTTCAAGTTTGATTTCCTAATATATGGTCATTTTTCGTGTAGGAATGGCTATAAATATAGTCTTGATATTTTAGTTTGGCGAATTTTCTCTTTACTGTGATTTAAATAGGAAATATGCACATACAGAATTTAAAAGAAAATGCTTTTTGCTGCTGAATTGAACTAAAGATGTGTTTATTCAGAACTCTTATTTACATGTACAAACATCATTTATAAAACATTATTCCCATTAGAACGCATAATAAACAGAACATTATGTGTATAAGTCAACAGAAGAATAGTTTTCATGACATTTGGATAATGTTTGACAGGCTGCGAGCGAGTATTTTTACGGATTTATTATCCGTCAAAAACTTTTGTAACGACCGATACTGAATAATTAATTTCTTTAACATGAACATTATACTTATATATACAGGTAATGTAAACGTAATGATTGTCAGATTACAAACAGGCAGTTACTCATTGTAAAGAAATTCTGACAAGGTTTCAACATTGTAGGATAATTATCATAAAAAGAACAATTGGATATTACTGATTATATATACATTTACGCGTATAAAATTCATGTTGATATCAGCTGTTGCTATTCAAGTTATGTTAAAAGCTCATATATAAATTAACAAATGTTCATTAATTTAGTCTATAGATGCTGTCATTTTATTTTCAAAAGAGTTTTTTTTTTTGTTGTTGACGGCTACAGTTAAACTGTCAATTTAGCTTTATTGGCCATTTAGTTGAACTATCGTTTGGCCAATTGTGACATTAAAGTGAAACAGTATTTTGTATAGAAGATAAAATACCACTTTGTTGACGTTTTTCTTCTTGAATAACAAATTATTTCACATTCTTCGCAACTTTCTTTACATGCTCTAGAGCCATTATCAAAACATTATAAAATAAAACTTTATCTTCATCCGACGAAAACTCCTATTTATTTACAAGGCATATTGTGTCTATAGACGATGGCGTCCTGTTATCTCTAATTATCAAATCTAATACAGTACTACGATAGAAAGAGAAACTTATTATACTTTTGAGGAGTTAACATTTGTCAGCTTAGTCACGTATAGTTGAAGTACAGGCCATTACCAAAACAGCTTGACCTTTGTAAATGAAAATTAGGAGGGTTTTTTTATAACATCAAAACATATGTCGCAAATGTATTTTGTTATTACTTGTAAAACTGATATGAAAAACAGTATATACTTATTCTAGTCTGAAGGTTAACATTTATATTGGTATTTTTTCTACATTTTACTCCTACAGCGCATAAATAATTGCCATGTGAATAAGAGTATAATTTCAAAATTGAGAACATAAATATTTCTTCGATAACATGGAGAGATTTTGGACAGATATTCAAATTTTATCATTTTCATACATTTCTTTTCTATAGCATACTCCTATATAAACACACAATTTTGTGGTAATGTTTCTGTAATTATTCACAATTATCATGCTTACATATTAGAGACTAGCATCAGAACATGCTATTTGCATTATTTGATCTCGGGCAAAATAAATTGAAGTACATCTGAAAAGAATAAACGTTTTTCAAAGAACGAGCCATTGTTTTAGCACACAGAGAATGTACATATGTAAATGAAATAATAAGTTCTGAGGTTGTTCTTTTAGTTTTTTAAGTTTCAACGATAATTCAATATTTAATTCACATTTTTAATAGTGGGCCTTGGTACAAATTTTTACCCAATGTAAAACTACGTGCAATTTGACAGCTTTAAAAACAGGGAATAAACATTTGCATATTTATTGTGCAATAATTCATTTAACATTAATGTAGCAATCTTATCAAAAATACTTTTAATGAACAAGGCGTCTGATCTCGCAGGAGTTATGAGGTCGCAAAAGCGTGTACATGTCAAAAATTATATTGTTATATTAATCTTGTTCCCAATATGAGCTTTTATCTAAATTAGCTACTTTACATTGAATTAGATGATTAATCAGCCTATCTGAGTTACGCTAAAAGGAAAACTTCTGGTCAAGCAACTTCTTTTTTATGAACTGAACATGATTCTGTAATATTTAGATGACTGTTATATGTCTTCTTTAATGCAAGTAAGCAGACAATCTTATTAAAAAGTCATACCATGCTAGCACATGAAATGATTCCTAGGGGAATAAAAAATGATGGTGTGTGCCTGCTCAGAAATTTTATAACGCCAGTTAAAACATCTTCAATGCAAAACATACAGTTTGGGTAGTGTAAATAGCGTTTTGATATTTTTTTGTATGAATTCGAATCATTAGAGAAAGCTCACAAAACGATCATTGTGTTTCCGATTTTCACCATAAGTCGAAGCTGCTTTAAAAAGCAAATTGATTGTATTTCTAAATCGAAATTTTATTACAAATTTTATAATTATATGCATTAAGATAGAATCAGTCTTTCTTAATCTTATTAATAATTTCGTTTTCTTCGTTAAAGCTGAAATTAGAATGGCTTCTTAAAGAATTACGGATAATTTGATCATTTATTTAACAGAAAAGCAGTTTCTAGAATAGAATTCAACAATATACATGAAATTTAATGAATGCAGTCAAAGGAATTATAAGGAAATTTAGGAACATTTATGCATGTGATAACAAAAACATATTTTTTATATTCTTTATGTTAGCGGAGGCTGCAAATGCATCATTGTGTTAAACAAGTACATTATTGTTATTATATTAATCAAAATGAAAATAAAGACCCCAAAGTTAATCAGCAACGCTCGAAGAAAACCACTCCTTGTAATATACTAAAAGAACAGTATTCAAATGGTCAATGAAAGGTCACAACTTCCAAACTTCAATATAACCTTCTGTTACCTCTTTTCGGTCTTCCAGTAAAGTAGTTAAAGTAAAAAAAATGACGAAAGCAAATCATTTGTACACAATTTAATGGTAACATGATAAAAGTTTAATAAATAGAATGCTCAAATTATTAAATATAGATACAAAAATATATAAATAGCTTAATGTTCATAGAAATATATACTGGATGTCTTGAATAAAGACAGAAAGGGCATTGTAACAAAGTATTCAGAAAACCGAGGCCAAAACTTCAGTACAAAAATCATCATCAAATAACTATTGATTAAGTATTGTACAAACTAATTTGTTAACTTTCATATCGAACATGTAGATGAGTTTGTGGACCATATATTTGTCCGTGTCTATCAAATAATTTCTTATTTTAAGTTATTTTTTAAGGATGAAACTCTGTCATGTGAAAATAGAAGTGACCACAGGATCTCTTCTTTTAAGATATATAGGAAAATCAGGTTCTTCCTTTGTCATATATTACATTTATTACTGAAGGCAAGCTTAGAGAAAGGACAAGCTTTACAAATCATTTCTTATCACGCACCAATTAGGCTTCATGATTTCTAAAAAAATATCTGAAGGGAAAAACAACCCTCCTCTAAAGAAAACACCGCTGAATCAATTTGCGTATATATGTTTGCAAATAACAAAAGCTAGTACTTCTTTGATATTAACGGTCAACAATTGTCCTGAACTTGTGGTCAAAAGTGGTATATATTTGGATGTTTATGTCCAAACACATCGGTTGCTGAATATTTCGACATTTTATATTTTAATCAGTGTGCTTGAAACTTAAATGAAACATTCAATCAACTACACTTGCATTTAACAATTGTTTTATTCTAAAACAACTGATTTAAAATATATGCTAGTGTGCATAACAGATAATTAAATATACAAGATGATGATTCTTGTAAAACAAAAACAACCAAGGTACGTTTGTTATATACATCCATGCTAACATTTAAAAGAATTTATACACTTGTTTTATGTAATACCTTGGAAGTCTTTTTAATCGGACCAGACGTATATCATATTTTAGAAATTCTGTATTGAGGGTATTTTTGCAAACTTTTAATACAAATGTTCGTAACTAAAAATAATGTAATTATTATTCATCTTTTCAGTAGACACGTTTATTGCCAATTTTTTACTCGTATTTACATGCATGACAAAAATTACATTATTTTTATATTGACAAAACGCCTAAGAAAACAGCGATAACTCAAATACACACTAGAGCAAATTAGTCATTAAATGAAACTTTGATTTATCACTGGTTTGTTTACATAACACATTAAACCTTTTAAGCATTTCCGTGCCTTGATGCATGTTTTTCTTTGTTTCCATGTATTATAGATGAGCCGTGTCTCTTAAGAAATTTTAAGAGATGATAAAGGGAGACAATTCGCGTTATTTTATCATATTACATCTGTCATGATGATATATAATATATATTATACACACAATGCTTGTAACGTGCCAAGACTTATTATTCATCACTTTTTGGTATCATGTAGATTATAGAATATGATTCAAATGTTAGAACAATATTTATTGAACTAATAAGAAAACAAAATAAATACCTAAAATTTTATATTAAGCAGGTTTATTAAAAAGATATCTTTGTCTGAAAACGTATAGCTATAAAAGAAGTACTATATAAACGCTGTTCATTACAGTTAAATGTAGACATGTAATAACTTCATTGACCTTTATATACAGTAACAAACTAAAAATGGTTATCGGTTATAAATCGATCACTTTTCATCAAATAATGTGTAATGTACAAAATTTTAAAGAACAATTTTTCATATAATGACTTCAGATAGAAATTAATAGTTAAAAGATTCGTATTATTATAGAGATATTATTATAGAGAAGGACAATGTAACTCATATCGATATTTCGAGAAAACATAAAATCATATAAAAATGTAATGCATAAGGAATCCCTTTTTGTGGCCGCGTCGTACTAGTATTCTAAGGATTACTCGCTGCGTGCGTTCAAATTCAGTCAGGGCAAGCCGTTGTTTCCTTGAACAAGAAACTTTACACTCATTGCATAGTACTACTTAGTTCATTGAACGGATTTGAGAGTGCTTCAATAGCTTATAGCTTCTAACATATATAAACTTGCAGTTCTAAACCACAACATTAAACTTATTTAAATAACGCCTCTGAATTTGATAAGGTTAAAGAGTTCGATGCTGACCTCATCAGCTGCACACCATCGAGGACAAATCATATATTAGCCTTTACTTGTATACGTATAATACGGTTTTGAAAATTAATCGATGATTAACTTCTTGCTCTAAAATTAAATACAATTATTAAACAATTACTTCACATTTATGTATTAAATACTGAACATTTAGCAGAAATTGTTGGACTTTTTTCTGTACCATATAGCTTTGCATTAAGATTAATCTGCGTCCTGATACGGCGAGCGTACGCGTTCGGTAAACTTAATCACTAAATCATACGCATACAAACTTCATAAGGATATGTATCACAACCGACCACTCTTACATGTGATATTCGATTTTTTTTCATTTGAGTCAGACTCGGGAAGTTCTAGCCAAATATTACTTCCGCATACTTAATATCAGGCAATTTTGAGACAGCTTGGATGTAATATAACAATAGCGTGAACATGGTACGCTATTTTCCCCCTAAATAAGTCAATGTATAGAAATTATCTCCCGAACAAACCTTTTGACCCACTATCATGATTTAATAACCTATGTAGATGATCACTGAGTATTGATGCAAATTATGCTAGTTACTAGAATGTAAGCACGCTTAAGATATGATTTTTATAAATATAGAAAACGATAGTTTTATAAGTTATACTAACCTCTAGGCCGGGACATTTATGACCCCATGGATTAAACTGACCAAGTAGTAATAATGAATAGTTTCTTTTTGATTATCCTAAAAGACTTTCAGTTTACAACAAATAAAAATTAAAATATATCTAGATGATCTGTTCTCTAAACCTTCTTGGTAAAACTATTGGTTTTCCATATGCCAAGAACCAAATACGTATTACGGATTTGTCTGAAATTTAATTTTATAACAAAGCAATAACACCTCAAATACTCCTTGATTAGAAGATATTCATCAGGTTTAATCTGTTTTCCTTAGGGACGCATCTTCTAGTAGTACTTCATAACATCTGATAACACAGTTTGGCTTTGTCCATAAAGTGGATTGGGTTCCGAAGAAGATTTTCATTTATAAAAAATACATGAAAGGACAGTTTATTTACATGCCTTTCAACAAATCCCTATTCTCTTCTGACATGATATTCATGGTACTTACTGTTTAACATTCAAAGTTTCTATATAAAAGTGACTTTTTGCTTATTTTTTCTGTGCCAAGCTGAGTATATAAGTTGCATATTTCAACACATTGACTTTTTTGACAGCAAATGAACAATAATTTATTTCCGCAAATGTTTAGAATAAAATATTGAAACTTCATAAAACATAAACAACTGCCCCATTATTTTAAATTCGTTATGAAATAGGATAAAATTACCACCTTTTAGTCACGGACACTTTGCAAATGTGCACTTATTTGTGCTTACGTGTGTTAGTGTTGACAAAGCTACCTTCCGTTTTCCGATCCTTAATTAAACATTGATTAAATGTGTACAATCCTGTACTTCCAAACCCTATAACTTTTCTGAAATCAGTGCTTTGCAAGTTTAAACTAGATAGCTTAATTTTGTACCGAATCCCATCGAAATATGGTGTACCATATTTTCATCTTAGTTAACGTCTATTTGATATAATGAGATTTGGCATACCTAAATCAATTTAAGCTGTCGGCATGGTCCTTGTGTAGGCTTGAAAACCATGTAGATTTGCTTTAATTAATGATGTTGAATATATCGTCATCAAACAAAATTTGTACATAAATGTATAGTGACGTTCACAAAATCACCTAATAAGATTACTTTTCCGTAGGCGGTACTTTCATGGAGCAGAAATTAATATCATGAAATGATAATAATCAATGAATGCTAATACTAGTGTATTATTTGACGTCACCTTATGAATATATCAGATTACTTTCTTACACAAAAAGTCCATACCAATAGTAAAATAACAAGTTTTTTCAAATTAATATAAACAATTAGAATATATACTAGTATTCGCTTCATTTGTTTTTTTTAAATCATTTGGACTTGAAAATGTCATCATGATTTTTTTATCATAAAATTACTGATCTGTTTTCTTTCAAAATGATTTGTATCTTTTCAATGTCTACCCTAAACGACATAAACAATACTGTCTTTGGAATAGTCCCAATCTTATCATAAATTAATCAATAAAAATGATCATAAATTTTAACTTGACAAAATGAATTTTTCAGATATTTTATTATCCATAAAGATTTGACCAAAATAATTCTAATCCACCTTTGCCAAATAAAGATGTTTGTCTTATTCATAGGAGAGCTCATTTACAATACCTAATGTGAGGGAACTTGATTCGTAAAATTGTGTTAATTAAATCCATTTTACAAATTAAATATACTTTCTGCATATTGTATATGTATATTGATGCGTTACCATACAAAAACCAATATAGCATTTACGCATATATTTCAATATTTTCATTTATTATCTGGAAATAACATTTCTTTATAACTTCATAAAAACCATCAACAGCAGCAGCAACAACAACAACAACAACAACTGACCTATCTTCAATAAAAGATTGTGTCCAGTGATGTATTTGATGACTAAATATTTTCGGGTGAAGTCGTTTGCATAGGTTTGGAAATAAAACGTGTATTTTGCTTTCTCGCATTTTATTACAATTAACTATAAAGCATTTCATAAAGTCGACGAAAATATACATTGTTAGCTATATATATTCGACGATTAAGTTCGTCTAGCTTTCATTGGAAACAGTTCCTATTTCAACAACGTATAATTGATGTCACCTTTAATTTATATATTTATATATATATATTCTGAGAAACCTTACAGAGCAACAAACTATTAATATCTTTTAGTAAAATTGACACTTAAGCCATATAATAACGACATAAGTAGTGTTTCATTGTTAATGTTACCGAAAAAAAAGTGTCAGATTCTTTATATTTATATGAGTAACCAATAAGATGTAGGTCGTAAGACGGTCACAATTATTGTAACATTCTTTGTTCCTTTCGTCCAGTAGTGTCACGTTCTGTTCTATTGTCATTTACGGAGAGAATAGAATAATGATCTTATATACACAATTTTTTATAATTTATGGCTGAAAGTCTAACCACATATACAATAAGAGAAAACATTTTAAGAGTCCTACTTAATTAATATTAATACATGATTTAATAGGCAATTGTGTTTAAAACGTCGTCATACATTTAAACTGAATCAGTCCCAATGAGTTATGTTTTTCAATAGAGATATGACAGAATCAATTTCACATCAATCCCTTTCTGCCACAGTAGACAGTTACCACAGTATATGAAACAAAGTCCTCATAACCTGTCAAAATATTTTACATGAATAATTATGGAACAAATCAAAGTAAAACAATGCGGCTTGTCAATTCTTACTGACTTACCATAGTGATGAATTGTTAATGGTTATTTAGGCCAAATATCGGACAGTTCCATCTTCTCCGAAAAGGCACTTATATGCGTGCAGCGTAATTGAAAATCAACCATATTGTCAGAGTGCCCGTAATAACGAACAAGTTTTTTCTGGTTTTTTTTTTTTTTTTTTTGTTTTTTTTTTTTTTTAGTTTTCTTTTTTTAATTTTGGAAACGCCATTCACTCAACAACATTTTTTTTTATTTGAAATTAGTGTCTGATATTTCCTTTGATACTTGCTGGTTTCAAAAAGCACTTGTAGTCCCAGACAAACAAGCAGTGTTTGTAAATAGCACCGACATAAAGGAACATAATTTTCTAAAATTATCTTTGTATGTATGTAATTTAAGATAATAAGCTTAATTTTTGATGTTGATATATCAGCTTTGGGTCTGTGCTTCCTTTATTTCAACTAAAGTCTGTGTTGGAACAAAACATGATTTAACCTATTTTCTCTCAAGTATCGCAGACTGTTAAAAATGATGATGATACTATTCAGTAAGTATTAAACACTAGTATATGCATTTTAAAACGTAGAAAATCTTGATGTCCTGCTTTGTCCTTGCTATTTTCAATTGTTCATAAACTAAATTCATTACTGCAAAACAGTCGAGTCTTTAACAACTTTGAAAGAGTCGCATGATTTCCTGCGGAATGACACAATTTTTTTGCGAGTATTAAAAATTATTGCAAAGTAAATAAAACATTCGCATACATATGCATTTTTGTTCAAATTTTCTATTACATTTAATTGCAAAAAAACATTGGTTATTTACATATTTGTTCATTGACGAATATCATTTTCTTATCCCCGGAAACAAATAATAGACTACACATCTGGTTGATCTCCTATATTGAAGTAGCTTTTTCAGACTTTATAATATGGAAACAGACTAAAAAGCACAGAAAATGATGACGTATTGAATTCAGTTTAAAACATGTTTAAAGAATAACTGTTTTGCAGTGGACAAAACTGCATCAGCGCGGTTATAGTATATTCCAGATCGTTGTCATTTCAATTGCTTTATTTATTTTGTCCCTTGCTATTATCAGTACAGGCGTATTTTCGAATTTACAATCGACTTGCGTGAAAATCAAAGATACGAAGCGAATAAAGAACCACTGCGCTGAACACCAGATCTATGTGTGAGAACGATTGCCCTTTAACTATTCTCAATATAGATTTTACCCAATAACCACTGCGTCATATATGCTGACTTTAGACAAGAGATCTTAAATTTGTTTTACGAAACTTTATTATGTATAATTGTAAGAGAAAACAAGTCATAACACTGCTACCACATTTTGCTACTTTTATGACAAATCATTTCGCATTCATAGCATTTCTTCAGGTAACATTTGACTTATTCCTTTCTATTTTACCAATTCCTTCGCTGCGTAAAACCTCACTTGTATTGAATTAAACATATTTATAAACACGTGTAAATGTTAAGTCAACAACATGTATCTCACTAAGTTTAAGGATCAGTATAAGTGAAAATACAACCATTTCTATACATAGTACATAAATATATAAATGAACCTTAGCCCATGCTAAGTGACTGTTAAAGAAGGTATCAATAAGTTCTACAAAGTTACCCAATACAATTATATTCAACATGAAACAAGTGAATGGTAAGAATGAAATGTTTATAAATCAATGCATGTTTATTATCATTAAACTTTAAAATAAATTTAAAACTAAGTTAAATTTTAAACCGTTAATATTTCTTCAAAAATATATATGAAGATTAAATACGCTATACCTGAGCAACATTATGCAACATAATGTAATTATCATATAACTAGTGGTTATTGGAATCCAACTTTACAAAAAGACTAAGGAATCGCTAATTTTATCTTTATAATTTACAGTTCAATATTACCTGACGGCGACATTTCGTAAAGTATGATTAACCTCAATTTCTAGAAATTAATGAAATCCCGGAAATGATATTAATTGTCATCCTTGCTTTAAAACAACACAATAATTATTGATCCGGAAATGAATTATCATGACATATTCATAATACCAAAATCAAATCAATCATTATTGCACTTGATAAAAAATCTGTTATCAGGATGTAATGTTTTATTCAGAAAAATAGTGTCATCCATTGTTCAATTTTAGTTTGTACTGGTTATTTTATAAGATTTAATGTTCAGTACGCCCACTATGTTGACATTTTTTTTTCAATTTCGAAAAGAACATATACTAGTATCTATGTAATCTGATAAATAAAACATACTAAACTTTACTTTCTTTCTTTCTTAAACCAAACCTTTTATATGATTTCACAAATTTATTCTTACTGAAAGTAAACTAAATTAAATTTTGTATCGAAACAATTCGAAACATCGTTTTGAAAATAGTCTGGTTGTTTTGAACGTATGTTTCATGCAAAATATCTAATATTTAGGCACTAACGTCATTGGGTATTTTGGGGTGGCTTATGTATAGAGACGTACAGGATAAGCAATGCTAAACGAATAGATTTAAGGTCTAGGAGCAGAATATAATTCTATGTAAGTACATGTTTTTTAAATGTTTGAAAGGGAACACCTTGCATTACTGCATATCGAATATTCAAATACATGAGGTCCATGACATGTCGTTTTATAGAAAAAGACTTAAATTTGTGTTTTCATGTTTCTATTTATCATGTAAGTTTAGTAACCTTCCAGGAAAGGGCCCTCATAAGTCTATGCAAACAGACTGACCCCTTGAGCAGGATAAATTTTTACTGTTAAGCCGTTATTTATAAAACTTTTATAAATCAACACAACACTCATGCTACTAACACATGTCAAAGCTGTTGATTGACTAAGAGTACACGGCCACTCAAGGATATTCAATGTGATGATCTTTCTTTAAAACCTATTGTATGTTGTCATGATGTTCGAAGGAATTGTGGATTAACAACGGGTCCCAAGATATTATACGATCAGAAACCTCAACCATGTGCACTTTGTGTTTAAGTTAGCTTAAAACTTCCCGAACTGGGCATTTAATAAATGAACGCTATTGATATTTCATTAATCTTTCGTTTTTATTTTAATATTCCTTTCGAACAGAACATTATCCTCTGAAATGGAACTACTCCCAAGGTACATCAGTCAATTTAATATCTAACTCACGGGTAAATTGTTTTTTGATTACGACAACTATTTAACCAATTTTCATTTAACAATTGATTTATTTATTCCAGAAATATCGGAAATGTGCACTGTAATAAACTATTCCATTATTATCTAATTATTTTGTTTAATATTGGATTGGAACATGCAATTATGCTTTGTTAAAGCTGATTCTGTATTTAATTGTATGCGCCGAATACGGTTTTAATCTAGATAAAGGTTCAACAATAAAGGTGTAAAGGGTTTATCTGCTGGTATTATGTCGAATCATCTAGGAAAACAAGCTATTTATTTTTATGAACTTAATTCTAAAATATATTGTCTGATGGTATTACATCGAACTGGGAAATAATGTTTGCAATCAGATAGATTTGTGATTCTTTTACCAAACTGAGATATCCGAGCTTCAAAGCCTTAACGCGTTTCAATTTCGAAGAATAACAGTATGATAAGTTAGTTATTGTATATCATTTTCAACGTATAGAACTTTGTTTTTTATTGAACGTAACACCTTTCGAATGGATTGTAATATCTTTACGATTATGAAACCTTTGTCCAAAAAGGGATGACATAAGTAATATAACAAAACATGATTTGTTTCAATATTGACACTGAATGTTTTAGATATTCAGTGCATAGCATTAAATCATAGTTCATTCTCTAAGATCATATCACCATCATTATCATCATTGAAAATCGACAAAGCGAATAACTGTAAAACTTAACAAATTAACGTAAATAAACATGATTCGCATATTTTTTTCTTTATCTGGTAACAATTGTGCAGATAAGCAGAATACATTTATTAAGATTGGGTGAAAATGGTTTTGGCACTACTAATCTGTGCAAACCCGTAACTAAGGGCAACTTATATTTTATTTTTGACCTTGTTTGGAATTAGTTTAAAACTTGTTTGTAACGTTATATGGTGCTGATGGTTCATGCTAATAAAAACTGACATGATTTAATTACTAAAAGTATAGTTAAACAATAATTCAGCTAGAAATGCAGTGTAAGTAACAAGGCTTTTTAAGTAAGTTTTCCGTACAAATATAATGTAAGCTTTCAGATAATTACAATAACATAATAAAATGCAGCCTTTAAAAACTTTAAGAACTGTAGGAGTGGAACCATTCACTCTATTCACCTTTTAAACTTAATAACAAACTTAAGCTATACTCTTGTTTGATTTTCCAATGTGAAGTAACTTTAAATGCATGAATGGCTAAATCATGCAGACCTGATATTGAAGTTTGGCAAATATTTTCGTTCTTCTTTCCGCTAATGTGATTTATTTCTCTATTTAAATACGAATATGCACATTTGGAACCGATAAGAACTTAAAGAATAACATGTGAATACACCCAACAACAAAATCAATATAAATCACTTCTTAAAATTAAATTATTTAGTGTGTAAGTCAACTGTAGAAAAGTTAGACAAGAAACAAACATGCATTATCAAGTTTATGATTAGGATTACAATTAAACACTCATTATAACATTATATCTATTACCCAATCTGACCAAAGTTCAGGTCCATCTGATGACAACCGTATATGTGTCGTCTTCTTTATAGTTCGGATTTCCCGTGAAGGATATTTTTAGGCATGCAATAAAACCGGTTTTTACATAGGTATTAGAAGAAGTATTAAAATACCGTTATCAGTGGAAGTTAAACAATTTGTTGATTTCTGTTTGAGAAAAAGGTTAGAAATATTTTTTAACAAATTATATTGAAATAATAGAGTCAATCTTTAACCAGCATATCTGTCGGCTATATGGACAACTTCATATTTGTTCTAAAAATTGTGAAAATTACCTACTCAGTATTTGTTTTCCCAGGGTTAAAATAAGAAACTACATCTTATTCAAAATTATGGAAGCTGGCCGATGTTTGGCTGTGTGAAAAAGTTCTCAGAAATGATTTCGTATTGGACCACGGTCAGATCTAAAAGCGGAGAGTAATTTAGAATTGATTATAATCAGATTGATTTATTACCAAACAAGAGCACCGCTAGGCGGAGCATTATATGCCCGAAAGTGATTTTTTTATAGTAAAGAGGAAGCATTTGTAAGACATTGGAATTAAGAAAAGTATTACCTCCTTCAAATAACAATCCTCCTATGAAGTTTGAATATTGTGGTCCAACTTAAGTTAAAAACTTAAGTTATGCCCCGGAAAATGTTTTCAATTTTAAGGTAAAAGTGACCTTGACCTTTGACCTTGTGACCCAAAAATCAATTGGGGGCTTCTACCAAATATGGACAATCATCTTATGAAATTTAAATATTGTGGGCCGAATGGAACTTAAGTTATGCTCAAGAAAATGTTTTCAATTTCAAAGTAATAGTGACCTTGACCTTTGACCTTGTGACCCCAAAATCAAGAGGGGTTTTCTACCCAATATGTACAATCATCCTATGACGTTTGAGCACTGTGGGCCAAATGGGACTTAAGTTATGCTCCGGAAACAATATACAATATGTATTTAAACTGTCGTTAATTTATCTATTTTAACCTTCATAGTTCGGTTGCTATCATTTTATTTAAATTCTAATCATTTTTGGTGTACTGTTTCATTGGCAATTTAGCTACATCATCCCATTTGTGATATTAAGGTGATTAAGTATTTGTATGCACTTTGTTTACGTTTTGCTACATAAATGATAAATTATTTGACATTTCACGCAGCTGTCGCATATGATAACAATCTGACATGCTCTAGAGACATTGTTTAAACAATTTTAAGCACAGTTTTGCCTTTTCTTCAGAGGAAATTAAGTATTTATTTCCGAAGTATAATATGTCTTTATGTGATTACGCCCTGGTACATCCCATTATCACATTTACCCCAGTAGTTAAGTGTAAAAAAGCAGAAAATAAGAAAAAATCATTATAATATTGAAGGACATCTAGCATCTCAAACATTTGTCACTTAAGTCACGTATAGTTATGTTCTTTTTTGAAGACAACATAACCATTGACAACGAAAAATAGAAATATATATGGATTTTCAGCAAAATAATGCATTCGCTGCCAATATGATTTGCTATAAATTATGAAACTCAGAACGCATTTATTCTAGTCAGATAGTTTAAAGTGACATTATGCCCATTTAAGGGTCTATAGTGAACAGGTGAAGATCAAAATTAGTTGCCATTTTGTCATGATTCCTTTTAATTTTATAATTAAGTTCACATAAGCAATAAATAACTCACAGATCCAAAGAAATGTCTGTAAATATCCATTAGAATTTACCTATAATGCTTAGTTTATAAAAAGAGTGGGGCAGTCTTTATACATTTTAGGCAGATTTATAATTTTATCCTAAACATTTTCCAATATCATCTGTTAGTCAAACACCATTTTGACAGTCAATCTTTAGAAATATAAAGTCAGTTCAGCTCAACTTGACTATGAAAATATGAGCATAATGTCACTTTAAATTAATATTTGCGTTTTTCTACACTATACGATTAAAGAATCAGAATCAGAAATATTTATTTCACTAATGTCTTGAAAAGAATGTTGCAAGCATAAATTTTATGGATATGTAAATAATTTTCAAATAGAAAACAAAATATTTCTTTGATAGCATTACAAATATTAAATTTTGAATATATTTCCCAAATTAACATATCGTTACATCCTAAATGAAACAAATATTAATTGGTAGAGTCTTAATGTCCATTTACACTTATCTTGTTTACATAAATTACATACAAAGGTATACAGACACATCGATTTTTTTTTCATTTTTGTAAAACATTATTATGTAGGTTAGGTTTTAGCAATGCATTATAAAACCAAGGTGTTCCGCATTTAATATTTGTTCTTAATGTTTCTAGTCAGAAAGTTAGAGACACATGGAAAAATGATTATAATGGCCGAATCAGTAATACATCGAGAGCCTCACATTCAATGCTTTCAATTTTACTAGATATTCAGATATTGTTATTAAAAAGTACGTATGTCACGTTCATCGGTTGGTAGATTGAGAAACCCCCATAGTGTACCTCTATTGGATAGAGTCTGTATAGCAATACTACTGGATAGAGTATGTGTAGGAGCAAGTAATAAATTGGAGGACAAGTTTTGTTTTGTTATTATATGTCCTATTTATCAGGAACTCCGAACAAGATTTTTGAAGAAAATAACACTGGAGGTTTCAGAGCATGTTAAAATTTGTTCCATTGCTAACATGTGAAAAAATACATGAGATTAGAATGTGAAAATATACATGAGGTTAGAAATTTAGCCATGTTACATTGATGTTTATTGATATATTGTATTTCTTAATGTGTATTATACGTATAATATTTCTTTCTCGTATGTAGATGTATTATTGACATATTGTATTTCTTTTCGTAAAAAACATGAAAGCTATAAATTTGTAGGTTTTAACTCATATACTGGCCCAACTGGTATCAAATTTGAAGCATTTTGATGTGTTCAAATGTATATATCAAAAGTAAAATTTATTATATTTGTATAATTCCAATGGTTTGTGTCATATTACTACTGCAATAATTTCTTGTTAATCAAAGTGTCTGAAAATATGACATTTCTTATTTATAACTTCAATCAGTTAATGTACATGTACTAAGATCAGTGTATGGAATTAAGAAACGTTCTCGAACATTAGTGATACTCTATAATACATCCTGAAACTGTCTCTCCCGAGATTGCAAGTATTAATAATACATTAATTATTGTCACTATTATATATTTGAATGTCGAATCTCTCTTGTAAATTGAATAGTAAATGAATGATTACTATCAATCATGTCACAGGATGAGAAAAATATGCAGCCTAACGAATACTCGAATCCGGGAACATCAGAATACCATATGGCGGCTCTACCGACTGAGCGTTCAGGCCGCTTACACATTTCATCTTCTTATAAGTGTACAGTTCTATACCATGACAATAGTAAAAGAAAAACAATACTTGAAGTCATGTCACCTTGCTGTGTTATTAGTAATTTACTTATGCATACATGTAATGAAAGCTTGTAAATGAAACTTTTGACAGTTAAAGGGTATAAATCTATATCTTATGAGATATTTTAATAAAATGTTTCAACAGTAAATTTATATTGGTTCCATTAATATTTGGTTCCATTATTATATGGTTGATTCCCGAAAAAAATGTAACACAGTATCCCTCTGTTATATAATACACAAGAATAATGTACGTAAACAGAATAAAATATTATTTTGCTATTTTAAGTAAGATTTTATCAGTTTAGCAATGATTTTGTGCATGCGCCATCCGCTTTTAAGAAAATAAATTACCATATTTACTTCATAGTAAACCATGAACAAAAATTTTGCTTAAGATATAAAACCAACAGAAATTAATTTAAGTACAGTTTGATAGTTTGCATAACTAGTATTCGTGCATTTAACATTTAATATAACGTAACAATCATGTCAAAATACACTAAAGGAACAAAAGTTGCAGGACGTTGCTTTATCACACTGTAATAATGGGGTATCGAACACAAAGCGTCAACATGTTAACATATCATAGTTATATATTAATCTCGCTTCCAAACTAAATCAACTACTTTACATTAGATAAGATCAGCCTATCTGAGTCACGGAATAGGGAAGCGTTCGATCAAGCGACTTTTATTTTACAAGCTACTCAGATGATAATATTCAGATGACTGTTATATACTTCGTCCTATTTTTTTATTCAAGTAAGCAGAAAATCTTACTGAAATGCACTACCATGCTAGTACATGAAATGAATGCTAATAAAATGAAGAACACGCTTGGTTTTTTGTGCCTCCTACTGAGACATGAATGCCTGTTGAAAAATCATACAGTTTAAGTAAATTTTATGACGTTAACTTATTTTTGTATGTGTGAGGAATAGCTCACAATACGAACATTTTGTTTCCGGTTTACACTATAAGTCTAAGATCTAAAAAGCATTTCAATTGCATTTCTAAAATCAAAATTCAATTACAAATGTTTGTATTAAAGAATCTTTCCTAGCTTATCTTATCATGATTTTCAATTCCTTCATATTCTTATTTTTGTAAAAGCTTATAAAAGAAAGTATTCTTAAAGAATTAAAGATAATTTGATCATTCATACAAAAGTCCGGTCCATATTTCCATACAGTCAAACACGTCATCGAAGGAAAGGATTGTAGTTAAGTATATAAAGAATACTCTAAGCAAATATTATATTCTTGTACAAAATGTTACTAAAATTTGATATTGATATTGACCGTCAAGGTCATTTCAGGATAAATCTCATATTTGAATTGATCATCATGTCAGTTTTGTTTTTTCCAAGAATGAATCAAATCCACATATAAAAATTGTGACAATTTGAACAAATTTCAATAATTTGACATTGATTGTAAATGTCAATTTAAGGTAAAAAGTCAAATTAGAATAATTCAACATACCGGTTTTGTCATATATCTTTTTTGTCCAAGTATGAATCAAATATGTTAATCAAAACTGAAGTTATGTCAATTTAAGCAAATTTCAATTTTGACATTGACGGTTACAATCAAATAAAGTTCAAGATTTTACTTTAAAAATTCCACATACAGGTTTTGACATAAGGTTCTTTTGTTGAAGCATCAATAAAATTCGCAAAAAAATAATGAAGTTATGATACTCGGCAACGTTAAAATGAAAAAAATGCAAATAATCAGAAAAACAACATTCAATAGTCAACATATTATCAATGAATCTGCACCACTTTAAGGGGCCCTTTCAAACCTAAATATAATTTTCTACTCACAATGGCCCGATCCTTAAGTAAAACAGTAAAGAATCACGACAGTTCAAAATGTTTAAGAAATAAAATGCTCAAATATATATACGAAATGCTTTATGGCGATAGAAATATTCACTGTATGTTTGGGATAAAAAAGCGGACCATTATAAAAATCCGTAAAAGAGAAAGAAAGATTCTAAGAAAACGAGTCAAAATGACAGTATCAAAGACAGGCTTAGATAAAGACTTTACCAATTCATTTCTTATCATGAAACAATTCGGTTTCAAAAAATATCTCTCAATGGAAAAATTCTTGTCTTAAGCAAATAAAGTTGTATCAATTAGAGTCTATGTTTGTAAATTATAACTGGTGCTGCTATGATAAGAAACGATCAACAATTGTCCTGAACCTATGTTCAAAATTATATGATTTAGGCTATTTATGTCAAAATTCATACCTTGAAACATTCAATTTACAACATCCGCATGTTAACAATATTTTATATTCTAAAATGACTGATATAAAACACATCTCAGTTTGATATTGCATATTGTGAAATAATAAATAAATATCGGAGACAATGGCTCTGGAACGAACACAAAACATAAAATAATCTACGTAGATTTGTGGTTTAACTATATTCAGTTGTTCAATATGCTAACTTTGAACACATATACCTTATATTGTAGAAATTATTTCTTTCAATTAATTGCTTAATTACTCACTCAGATCTTTAAATTATATCATTTGCTAGCCTACATAAAACATTTGACTTTCCAGTATGTACTTTTATTTCCAATTTCATTGTACTTACATGCATGACAAAGCAAATTACATTATTTTCATTCTGACAAAGCATCTAAGAAAGCATCAATATCTTCAACTCGCGCTGGGACAAATTTGCCATTAAATGAAAGTTTGATTTATTACTGGTTTGTGTACATGAGGCATCAAACATTTTAAGCATGTCTTCTTCATGGTATTTCTTTATTTCCATGTTTAAGAAATGATTTGTGACTATTCGGACATTTTAAGAAAGACGATTCACGTTTTTTATTATCTCATCTGATTAAAAAGAATATATAATACAACCAATGTTTGTACATGTATTATAACCAAATGATGTCCTGAGATATTTTTTTCACTTTTTGGAGGCATTTAGTTTATGGGACTGGATTAATATGTCAGTACTATATATAAAGATTAATAAAAAAAAAATAATCTCAGTATAACATATCCAACAGGTTTATTTAAATGGATAACTATTTCTAAAACCATAAAGCTTTTATATTCAGTATAAAGGCCTCATCACACTAGTATTTATGCAAAATGTTAAACTGTTATTATTTGTACAGTTTCCATTTATTACAGAAGCGCGGTAAAATTAATATTTGTAATTGTAATAATTATCATTCATAAACTCTCACACGATCTTATAACGTTTGAAATAGTAACTTTGTTCAATTATTAATTAAATGGTATGAACAAAATAGACAAGAATGATTTTCCTTAATGAGATTGGAAAGAAATTTATTAGTATAATGATTCATATAACTACTAGTTAACAGAAAGTTGATGTACCCAACATTTTAAAAAGGCAAGAAACATGAAATACATCGAATAATAAGGGATCTTTTTCGTTAGTGACAAAAAACTTTTCGCAAGAATTAAATTAGCCATTAAAAGAGTCTTACATAGGCTCCAGATACAGATAAGAATAACAACGAAACTCTGTCAGGTTACCACTAAAGAAATGTGATAATCAGCTAGGATTATACTTTATACTCGTATTTTGTGATAACAAATCTGTCAGGACAATATCAATGGGCCTAAGAAAAATGTGCAGCTTTACCAGGTCTTGAACTCAGGTGTATTAAAGTACCATTGCAAGGCTAAACCGGCTGAACTATCCGGTTGCTTACATACCTCCTGACTTTTAAAAAGTTTATAAGACATTGATACAAACCAAAGACATGTATCTAACTGCTGACCTTTTAACATCCGGTACTTATTTAAACCAGACAATGGCAAGGGCATTATTATTATTAATATAACTTTTTCAGAGGTTATACAACAATGCTTCAGTTAGGGTAAAGGAACTTTTTCCTATAGCAGTCTATATAAAGAAATAATCTCCCGAACTGTCCACCTTGAGCCTGGTTCATGCTTTTTAACCTCTCTGCAGGTTTACTGGATATGCTACACCTGCTAATCATGTTAGCTTGCTACCATGTTGTTTAAGACAAGAATTTTCCATAGAAAACTATTGTTGAATTGTTAATTATAACATTCATGACGACAGGGCACATTTTTATCCTAGGAATTAAATTATTCCCAATAGCAATCATGAACAGTTTCCTTTTGCAAACCTTAACTCAGATTGGCTCACACTCAGTTTACAAAATGAAGTACACAAAAGTAAAGCATTTTTCAAAGATGTTCTCTAAACAGTTGTATTTTCAACAACTTATTATGTGCTGCACAGTTGTCTAAACTTTGTTTTAGTAGCAAAGCAATGAGACCTCTCAAACTATCTGATTAGAAGTTTTTCATAATGTGATTCTGTATTCATCAGGGACTCGTCTTCATTATATCTGATAACATACTTTGGCTTTGTCCATAAAGTGGATTATGTTCCGAAGAAGAGAAATTTATTCATAAAATATAGGGAAAGCAACTTTATAAACACAAAATATCGCTTCTGACAAAATCTCCATGTAATGGTATATTAATGGTACATTTTGTTAAGACTTCGTTTTTTAAGATTTATTATATTAACAATATGTTCAAATTAGAAAAAGTAAATCACTTAAAGGTAATGCAAACCAATATAGTTATCATCGCCAAAAGATTCAAAATTAAATGGTGTTAACTTCTGTCAGAAACAATCAATGTATGTTTTATTTTGTTAATTTTATTGGAATATTATGGCGGCATATTTATGTCACCAGATAACTATATATCTAACTAGTTTATTAAGAGGTTAACTAGTTACGTCACCAGTTAACTTCTTAATTAACAAGTTAGTTAAGAGGTTAACTACTTACGTAGCTAGTTAACCTTTAACTATTAAACTGGTAAAATGATAAAAGGATGGCAGTTGTAGGCACTAACATGCATTTATTTCTTATTATGATCTTTTATTTATGGAAAAAAATAACTAGTTACGTAACTTGTTAACCACAAAACTAACTAGCTAATTAAGAGATTAACTAGTTACGTAACTAGTAAACCTCTTGATTAGCTAGTTAGTTATATGGTTATCTGGTGGCAGAAATATGCCACCATAGAGTATATATAACGCAATAAGTGTTTAAATAATTATGTTGGGGAATTACAGTCTTATTCATAAACAAGAGGGCCATGATGGCCCTGAGGTCGCTCACCTGTATATAGGCCCCCATCCCCCCCAACGTTGCAGGGCCAATTTAACCTAAGGGCTTTTATTTGCACAAACTTGGTAGACACCCATAAGAAGATGTTTCATGCTAAACATCTAAGCTCTAGCTCATTGGGCTTTTTAAAAGAAGATTTTTTTTTAAGTTTTTACTATACACATATAGTTAAAAAACAATGAACACCCCCTGGGGCCGGTGGCCAGTTTTGACCCCAGGGCTTTTATTTAAACAAACTTTGTAGACACTTATCTAGAAGATTTTCATGTTAATATCTAAACTCTAGCTATTTGGGTTTTTTCAAAGAAGATTTTAAGTTTTTGCTATACACATATAAGGAAAATCAATGACCCCCGGGCGGTGCCATTTTACCCCAGGGCTTTTATTTGAAAACAAACTTGGTAGACACCTATTAGAACATGGTTTGATGACTATAATATCTTAAGCCATAGCTCTTTGAGTTCTTTAAAAGAAGATTTTTTAAGTGTTTTTACTATATGCATATAAGGGAAAATCAATGAACCCCCGGGGCGGGGCCAATTTTGACCCCAGGGCTTTTATTTGAACAAACTTGGTTAGACACTTATTAGAACATGTTCATGCTAAATATCTTAGCTCTAACTTTTTGGTTCTTTTAAAAGAAGATTTTTTAAGTTTTTTACTATATGCATATAGGAAAATCAATGACCCCTGGGGCGGGGCCAATTTTGACCCCAGGGCTTTTATTTGAACAAACTTGGTAGACAACTATTAGAACATGTTTAATGCTCAATATCTTAGCCATAAGCTCTTTGAGTTCTTTAAAAAGAGAATTTTTTAAGTTTTTACTATATGCATATAGGGAAAATCAATGACCCCCTGGGGCGGGGCCAATTTTGACCCCAGGGCTTTTATTTGAACAAACTTGGTAGACACCCATTAGAAATGTTTCATGCTAAATATCTTAGCTCTAGCTCTTTGGGTTCTTTAAAAGAAGATTTTTAAGTTTTTACTATATGCATATAGGGAAAATCACATGACCCCCCGGGGCGGGGGCAATTTTGACCCCAGGGGCTTTTATTTGAACAAAACTTGGTAGACACCTATTAGAACATGTTTCATGCTAAATATCTTAGCTCTAGCTCTTTGGGTTCTTTAAAAGAAGATTTTTAAGTTTTTACTATATGCATATAGGGAAAATCAATGACCCCCCCGGGGCGGGGCCAATTTTGACCCCAGGGCTTTTATTTGAACAAACTTGGTAGACACTCACTAGAAGATGTTTCATGCCAAATATCTAAGCTCTAGCTCTTATGGTTTTTTAAAAGAAGATATTTAAAGTTTTTTCTTTCGGTTGCCATGGCAACCAGAGTTCTGCATGGAATTAAATTCTTTGAACAATTTTTGAAGGTGACCACCAAAGGAACATTCCTGTGAAGTTTGGATGAAATTGGCTTAGTGGTTTATGAGGAGATGTCATTTAAAGTAAAAGTTTACGGACGGACGGACGGACGACGGACGGACGGACGGACGCCGGACGAAAAGCGATCACAAAAGCTCACCCTGTCACTTTGTGACAGGTGAGCTAATAAGTGTACGTATTATTTATGAATCTTGTAAATTAAAGTGCTCTTTTTCAAGGCTTCAAGTTCACATTGACCTTTTCCCCCTCATTCCCGATCCTCTATTTTTCATAAATAATGTGTTATGAAAGTGCAGTAATATTTGTAACGTTATATCTATATTAAATGGGATCAGATGACCACCTCTTAGTCTCGATCTCTTTTCTATAAAGTGCGCATTAATTTGTAGTCACGACTGTTAAATGTTAACGAAGCTGTTTTCAGAGAAATTGGACGATCTCTTCTTCCAAACTCCATACCTTTGATAGCATTATTTTGTACTTAAATTGCATCTTAAAAAGCTTTAAGATGGTGACAGTCATATATCATATTCCAATTTTAAAGAACTGATGTGGTTTCGCATACCAAATCAAATCAATTTAAGCTATCCGCATGGTCCTAATGTAGGCAGATACAAAACCATGTAGATTTTGATATGCTGTAATCATTGGTGTTAAGCACATCGTTATCAAACAAGATTTTACGTGATTAGATGTATAGTGACTTTTATAAAATCATCTTATAAGATTACTTCTCCGTAGGCGGTACTTTTCATGGGACAGAAAACAATACATATATATTCATGAATTCAAATAATCATAGTATTTGACGTCATCAACATAAGGTAATGATATCACGTTCTTGTTCCTATACAAAAAAAAACATAAATAAAAATATATAATTGAGGTTTTGTACCGAGACAATTCGAAACATCGTATTGAATATAGTCTTGAATGTTTTGAACGTATGTTTCATCCCAAATATTTAAGTTTTTAGGCACTAACGTTACTGGGTATTTTGGGGTGGCTTATGTGTAGAGACTTACAAGATAAGCAATGCTAAACGAATAGATTTAAGGCCAAGGACAAGTCCTTTGAGAGCAGGGTAAATTTTTACTGTTTAGCCATTATTTATAAAAACTTTTATAGAGCAACATAACTATATGCTACACACATGTCTAAGCACATGATTGACTAAGAGTACATGGCCACTCAAGGATCATCAATGTGATGATCTTTGTTTAAAACCTATTGTGTGTAGTCATGACGTTTGAAAGAATTGTGGATTAACAACGGCTCCCCAGATATAATACGATCAGAAAAGCTAACCCATGTGCACTTTGTGCTAAGGTTAGCTTAAAACTTCCCGAACTGAGCATTTAATAAATGAACGCTATTGATATTTCATTAATCTTTCGTTTTACTTTAATATCCCTTTCGAACAGAACATTATTTTCTGAAATGGAATTATTATTAATGAATTACTCCCAAGGTACATCAGTCAATTTAATATCTAACTCACGGGTAAATTTTTTTTCGATAACGACAACTATTTAACTAACCAATTTTCATTAAATAATTGATTTATTTATTCCAGAAATATGGGATACGTACACTGTTATAAGCTATTCCATTATTATCTAATTAGTTTTTTTAATATTGGATTGGAACATGCAATTACGCTTTGTTAATTGTATGAGCCGAACACGGTTATAATCTAGATAAAGGTTCAACAATAAAAGTGTGAATGGTTTGTCTGCTGGTATTATGTCGAATCATCTAGGAAATTGAGATTTTTCTTTTTTTAACTGAATTATAAAATAAATTGTCCGATGGCATTACATCGAACTGGGAAATCATGTTTGCAATCAGATAGAGTTTTGACTCTTTTACCAAACTGACATATCTGAGCTTCAAAGTCTGTACTCGTTTCAATTTCGAAGAATAACAGTATGATAAGATAGTTATTGTATATCATTTTCAATGTATAGCGCTTTGTTTGTTCACAAAACGTTCGAATTATTGAAATGGATTGTAATAGTTTCATCTTTAGGATTATGAAAACTTTGTCAAAATAAATAAATAAATAAATAAAATTTAAAAAGCGTTTCACAAATATGAGTATATAATGTGAATCATTTCGAACATCATATTCAAGAGTTTTACTATTCATTTGTTATGTTTCTTGTGACAACCCTATCTAATAATTTATTTGTTTCAGTTTTGACACTGAATGTTTTAGATATTCAGTGCATTGCATTAAATCATTGTTCATTCTCGAACATCATTATCGCCATCATTATCATCATTGAAAATCGTCAAAGCAAATAACTGTAAAACTTAACAAATTTACGTAAATAAACATGATTCGTATATTTTTTCTATATCTGGTAACAATTGTGCAGAAAAGCAGAATACATTTATTAATATTGGGTGAAAATGGTTTTGGCACTACTTATCTGTGCAAACCCGTAACTTAGGGGAAACTTATATTCTATTTTTGACCTTGTTTGGAGTTAGTTTAGAACTTGTTTGTAACGTTATATGGCGTTGCAAGGTTCATTTTAACAAAAACTAACATGATTTCATTACTAAAAGTATAGTTAAACAACAATTCAGCTAGGAATGCAGTGTATGTAACAAGTCTTTTTAAGAAAGTTTTCCGTACAAATTTAATGTAAGCTTTCTGATAATTACAATAACATAATAAAATACAGCCTTTAAAAACTTTAAGACCTGTAGGAGTGGAAACCCTTCACTCAATTTCACATTTTAAACTTAATAACAAACTTAAGCTATACTCTTGTTTGATTTCCCAATGTGAAGTAACTTTACATGCATGAATGGCTAAATCATGTAGCCTTGGCAAATATTTTCTTTTTTCTTTTCTCTAATGTGATTTATTTCTCTATTTAAATACGAATATGCACATTTGGAACCGATAAGAACTTAAAGAATAACATGTGTATACACCCAACAACAAAATCAATATAAATCACTTCTTAAAATTAAATTATTTAGTGTGTAAGTCAATTGTAGAAAAATTAGACAAGAAACAAACATACATTATCAAGTTTATGATTAGGATTACAATTAAACATTCATTATTACATCATATCTATTACCCAATCTGACTAAATTTCAGGTCCATCTGATGACAACAGTATATGTGTCGTCTTCTTTATAATTCGGATTTCCCGTGAAGGATATTTTTAGGCATGCAATACAACAGGTTTTTACATAGGTATTAGAAGAAGTATTAAAATACCGTTATCAGTGGAAGTTAAACAAATTGTTGATTTTTGTTTGAGAAAAAAAGTTAGAAATAATTTTTAACAAATTATATTGAAATAATAGAGTCAATCTTTAACCGGCATGAGTGTTGTGCCAGGTTATCCGTCGGCTATATGGACAACGCCATGTTTGTTCTCAAAATTGTGAAAATTACCTACTCAGTATTTGTTTTCCCAGGGTTAAGATTAGAAACTACATCGCCGTCAAAATTATGAAAGCTTGCCGATGATTGGCTGTGTGAAAAATCATCAGAAATGATTTCGTTATTTATTACCAAAAAAACAACAACATTGGTTAATTACTGACTATATATACAAATATGTATTAAAAACTGTCGTAATTTTAACTATTTTAACCTTCATAGTTCGGTTGCTATCATTTTATTTAAATTCTAATCATTTTAGTGTACTGTTTCATTGGCCATTTAGCTACATCATCTTTCACTTTTTAAAGCCATTTGTGATATTAAAGTGATTAAGTATTTGTATGCACTTTGTTTACGTTTTGCTACATAAATGACAAATCATTTGACATTTCACGCAGATGTCGCATATAATAACAATCTGACATGCTCTAGAGCCATTGTTCAAACAATTTTAAGCACATTTTTGCCTTTTCTTCAGAGGAATTTAAGTATTTATTTCCAAGGTATGATATGTCTTTATGCGATTACGCCCTGGTACATCCCATTATCACATTTACTTAAGTAGTTAAGTGTTAAAAAGCAGAAAATAAGAGACAATTATTATAATTTTGAAGGACATCTAACATCTCAACCGTCACGTATAGTTAAAAGTAAGGCTTTATATGTTCTTTAATGAAAACAACATTAGCTTTGACAACGAAAAAAAGAAATTAATTTTCAATGAAATTAAACATTCGCTGCTTATATGCTTTGGTATAACTTGTTAAACTGATATGAAATTCAGAACGCATTTATTCTAGTCTGAAAGTGAAAATTTGCTGATTGTTATTAGTATTCATATTTTTTACTATTTATTTATATGGAAATGTATATAATTTTCAAAAGAAAACAAAAATGTTTCTTTGATAGCAGGACACATATTTTGAAATTATGAATAGATTTCACAATTTCATCATACATTTCATACAAAGGTATACAGGTAGAACAAACTTTTTTGAATTTTTGTAAAACTTAAATTATTAATCATTATTATCTAGGTTAGGTTTCAACAATGCACGGCAAAACCTAGGTGTTCCACATTTATTTTTTGTTTTTAATGTATTTAGTCAGAAAATAAGAGACAAATGGAAAAATATTTAAATGGCCGAATCGGTAATTCACCGTTCACACGTTCAATGATTTCTATTTTAGTAGATATAAAGATATTGTTGATATCAAAAATAATGTATACAGAAAAGCTATGTAGTAATAGAGGTTAGTAGATTGAGAAAACGTCACAGTGTACCTTTAATGGATATTTAGCAGCATGTAATCAATTAGAGGACAAGTTTCATTTTGTTATAATATGTCCTAATTATCAAGAACTCCGAACAAGATTTTGAAGAAAATATCACTTTTAAGGTTTCCAAGCACGTTTAAATTTGTTTCATTGAAAACAAGTGAAAATGTACATGATATTAGAAATTCAGCCATGTTTATATAACAAGCATTCGATATATAACAACAGTAACAAACAGTTCTCATAAATATTTAATTATGTATTATACGTATAACTAGCTGTAAAGAACATAAATGTTTATTGATACATTGTATTTATTTATGTGTAGAATACGTATAATATTTCTTTCCCGTATGCAAATGTATTATTGATATATGTATTATCACGATACTTTTAAAAAATAAGAAAGCTATAAATTTATAGGTTTTTAATCATATACTGGCCCAACTTGTATAAAATTTGAAGCATTTGATGTGTTCCAATGTATATTTCAAAAGTAACATTTGTTTTATTTGTATAATTCCAATTGTTTGTGTCATAGTACTATTGCAATAATTTCTTGTTAATCAAAGTGTCGGAAAAAAAACATTTCAAATTTATAAAATCAGTTAATGTAAATATACTATATAGATCAGTGTAGGGAAAAATCGTTCAACATTAGTGATACTCTATAATATATCCCGTTCGATCAAGCGACTTCTATTTTACAAGCTACTCAGATGATAATATTCAGATGACTGTTATATACTTTGTCCTATTTTTTTATTCAAGTAAGCAGAAAATCTTACTGAAATGCACTACCATGCTAGTACATGAAATGAATGCTAATAAAATGAAGAACACGCTTGTTATTGTGTGCCTGCTACTGAAACATGATTTTAAATTTGATAATGCCTGTTGAAAAAACATACAGTTTAAGTAAATTTTATGACGTTAACTTATTTTTGTATGTGTGATAGGAATAGCTTTCAAAACGAACATTTTGTTTCCGATTTACACCATTAGTCGAAGATCTAAAAAGCATTTCAATTGCATTTCTAAAATCAAAATTCAATTACAAAAGTTTCTATGAAAGATATTTTCCTAGCTTATCTCATCATGATTTTCGATTTCGTCATGTTCCTGTTTTTGTAAAAGCTTGTAAAAGAATGTATTTTTAAAGAATTAAAGATAATTTGATCATTGATACAAAAGTCCGGTCGACATTTCCATATTTTTAGAGTCAAACACGTCATCGGAGGAAAGGATTGTAGTTAAGAATATTAAGAATACTATAAGCAAACATTATATTCTTGTACAAAATGTTACTCAAAATTTATATTTGATATTGACCGTCAAGGTCATTTAAAGATCAATCTCATATTTGAATTGTTCATCATGTCAGTTTTGATTTGTCCAAGATAGAACCAAATCCACATATCAAAGTTGTATTAATTTGAACAAATTTCAATAATTTGACATTGATAGTAAATGTCAATTTAAGGTAAAAGGTCAAATTAGAATAATTCAGCATACCGGTTTTGTCATATATCTTTTTGTCCAAGTATGAATCAAATATGTTAATAAAAACTAAATTTATGACAATCTAAGCAAATCTCAATATTTGACGTTGACGGTTACGATCAAATAAAGTTCAAAATTATACCTGAATAATTTCACATACGGGTTTTGACATAATGGTTCTTTTGTCGAAGCATCAATTAAATTCGTAAATAAATAATAATAATAAAGTTATGATACTCAGCAACGTTCAGAAAAGACAACATTCAAATAATCAGGAAAGCAAGATTTAATAGTCAACATATCATCAATGAATTTGCACCACTTTAAGGGTACTTCCAAACCTTAATGTAATCTTCTGCTCATCATGGCCTGATTTTTTAAGTATAACAGTATATAAATAACACATGGGTTTGTGGGTAACAGTAAAAATATCATCCCGAGGAAAATACTGTTACCCGAGGCGTAGCCGAGGGTAACAGTATTTTTACGAGGGATGATATTTTTACTGTTACTCACAAACCCATGTGTTATTTATTTTATTACCCCGAACAAAAATACTGAGATGATCTGAAATTGACAACTAAATCTAAGTGTAACAAAAATAAACCAAGAATAACAATAACTAAACTGTCCTTAGTTACCTTTTAAGTTTTAAGTGTACTTTACCGTAGGCCTACTTGAGAAGTTTTCTTTTTCTTTCATTCTTTAAGCAAGTGATGATATCTACAAATCATAAACATACAATAAGCAAGGTTTTATTTATGAAACAAAACACTAACCCATTTACACGGTTATGATCTGTGAAATCGGATCCTTCTGTTTCCAGAATATTCTTAGCATGGTTTTTGACATAATAACGATGATATCCTATGTCCACCATATCTGTAACGTTTCACTGTCTACATTTGTTAGATAATCCTTTGTTGCATGCTTAAATCGTCTGTATGTTCCAGTTTGACACATTATTTACATTGCAATTACTTCCGTTGAAAACGGATGTTCACTTTTCGACTATTCAGCAAAAAGATATTTTATACGCGAAAAGCTCACCACACCAGGGTGCAAACAACTAAATTCTATGAGTGTCATAGGGACTTAAGAGGAGAAATTGATGTCCTATCGGAGTTTAACGTTGAAAATAAGAATGAATCGAGAACAAAATGGCGGCCATTTCATTTCATTTTATTTAGGAAATAGACCACGTGACCTCTTAAAAAATACTGTTACCTATGTAACAGTACAAAATTCTTAGTCACGTGGTACACTTGCATTAACAGTAAAAATATCTCCCAGAGGCCTATGGGAAATTAGCATTACGAAAAAAGTGAGGGGTAATAATAAAAAATCACAACATTTCAAATCGTTTATAAATTTACTGCTAAAATAATCAAATATAGATACAGATACATTTAAAAAAAAAGCTTTATGGCGATAGGATCACTCACTGGGTGTCTGGAATGAAAAATGCGGACCATCATAAAATCCGTTAAAGAGAAGGAAAGATTCTAAGAAAACGAGCCTAAATGACAGAATAAAAGACAAACTTGGATAAAGGAAGGAGGTTTTACCAATTCATTTCTTACAATGAATCAATTCGGCTTCAAGAAATCTATCGGAAAGAAAAAAAAACATTGTTTGTTTGTTTGTTTTGGGTTTTACGTCACATCGACACAGTATAGGTCATATCGCGCAGTTCCAGCTTTACTAGTGGAGGAAGACCTCAGGTGCCCTTCCGTGCATTATTTCAGGCACGAACGGGCACCTGAGTACAACCACCGACGTTCCGTAAGCTAGCTGGATAGAAAAAAAACACATTGTCTTAAGCAAATAAAGCTGTATGAATTAGGGTATATGTTTGTAAATTAAAACTGGTGGTACTATGATAAGAATTATCAACAATTGTCATGAACTTGTGGTCAAAATATGTATGATTATGGCTTTTTTGTCAAAGTTCATACAGAAATCCATCTGCTTGCAAACATTCAATTAACTGCATTCACATCTAAAACTTGTTATATTAAAAAATGACTGATAAGAAAATATGTTAGTGTACACTGCATATTGTGGAATAATAAATAAATGTCGGAGACAATGGTCGTGGATCGAACACAAAACATAAAATAGTCGAAGTAGATTTGCCTTAAAACTATATCAAGTTGTTAAATTTACTAATTTTGAACACATATACATTATATTTTAGAAATTCTGTATTTCAGTTAATTGTTTAATTATTACTCAAGTCTTTAAATTAATGTAATTGTTAGCTTTCGTAAAACATTTGACTTTCCAGTATGTACTTTTATTTCCAATTTCATTGTACTTACATGCGTGACAAAGCAAATTACATTATTTTCATTCTGACAAAGCATCTAAGAAAACATCAATATCTTCAACACGCGCTAGGACAAATTTGCCATTAAATGAAAGTTTGATTTATTACTGGTTTGTGTACATGACGCATCAAACGTTTTAAGCATTTCTTCTTCATGGTATTTCTTTTTTCCATGTTTAAATGAGCTGTGACTATTTGAACATTTTAAGAAAGATAATTCACGTTTTATAATCTTATCTCATTTAAAATATATATAATACACCCAATATTTGTACATGTAATACAAACCAAATCAAGTGCTGAGATTTTTTATCACTTTTTGAGGCATTTAGATTATGGAACTGGATTAATATGTCAGTACTATATTTAACGATTAATAAGAAAACAGAAATAATCTCGGTATTACATACAAGTTTTTTAAAAAGGATAACTATGTCTGAAACCGTAAAGCCTGTACATTTAGTATAATACACTCCTCATACTAGTATTTATGCAAAATGTTAAACTGTTTTTATTACCACGGTTTCCATTTATTACAGAAACGAGGTAAAATTAATATTTGTAATTGTAATAATTATCATTCATAAACTCTCACACGATCATATAACGTTTGAAATAGTAACTTTGTTCCGTTATTAATTAAAAGGTATGTACAAAATAGACAAAAATTATTTTCCTTTATGTGATTGGAAAGAACTTTATTAGTATAATGATTCATATAGCCACTAGTAAACAGAAAGTTGATGTGCCTCATATTTAATAACAGACAGGATACATAATAAATACATTGAAAAATAAGGGATCTTTTTTGTTAGAGACAAAAAACTTGAGTTTACGCAAGAATTAAAAGTAACCATTAAAAGAGTGTTGCACAGGCTCCAGATACAGATAAAAATAACCATTTAAGTGCGATTAAGAAACTCTTTTAGGTTACCACTAAATATGACAATTAGCTAGGATTATACACAATTATTATATTTCACGACGACCAACCTGATATGCCAATGTCAATGGGCTTCAGAAAAAAGCTTTATCAGGTCTTGAAGTAAGGTGTATTAATGTACCGTTGCGAGGCTGAACCGACTGAACTATCCCGTCGCTTACACACCTCCACCGCTAGTGAGAGAACAATTTTAAACGAAGACATTAATCTTATTTTATTTTAAGTAACACCTCTGAATTCTGAATTTGATGATGAGGTTTATAAGTGTGATGGTAGACAGCAACCCCATTCAATTGATGAATTATTTATATTAGCCGTTGATTTTACACGTATTTTACTAAAATAGTGTGCAATACAAGTTAGATAATTTACAAATATAAAAGCACATTCATGCAGGCTGATTTTCGCAATGTGGCATTTCCGCTTTTTCTTCACAAAACCTTTCTCGAAAATAAGAAAGGACGACCAATATCATTTATCTTTTCTTTGCAGCTTCGCATACACAAATTTGCATTTTGCATTTTCGTGCTATTGCATTTTAACTTTTTCGTAGTGTTGCACTGTCAGATTTTCGCATTGTTGCTATTCCGCCGTTTTGCAGTGTTGTTGCCTTGCATGATAGTGTTACGGTTACGCATTTGCAGATAATCTACACATAAGCCAAAGCATGGGAGTCATAGTAAACGACTAAGTAAGTTGATTAATTACAAAACAATGATATGAATAAAAAAACATTTCATATTATGTATCAAACATGTACAAAGACCTACTTCGAAAAGACACTAAAAGATAAAATTGTTCTATTATAACAACAGGTATTATATGACTTATAAGAATATTTATCCGACAATGCCACATACCAAATATCTTAGTGTGAGCATTTAAACATCCGATGCTTATTTTGACCTGAAAATGGCAGGGATGTTATTATTAACATCACTTTTGCAAAGGTCACAAAACAATCCTTCAAGTTTGGAAAAAGAAGCCTTTTCCTTTTTAAGTCTATGTAAAGAAATAATCTCCCGAACTAGCCACTTTGACCCTGGTTCATTAATGTTTTTTGTAGATGTTCACTGTGTATGCTACGTATGCTAAACATCTTTGCTCGCGATCATGTTGTTTTAATTTAAGACAAACATTTCTTCCATAGGAAACCACTTTTTAATTAGTAATTATAACATCCAAGACATAGCAATTTTTATCCTAGGAATTAAATTACCCCAAAAGTAATCATGAACAGTTTCCTTTTGCATACCCTAACTGAGATTGGCTGACAAACATTCAGTTCACAAATAAAATTAGAAAAAAAAGCCTTTTTCTAAGATGTTCTCGAAACCATTGTTTTTTCAAAATTCAATAATGTGTTGCAAATTTGTCTAAGCTTTGTTTTAGTAACAAGGCAATGACACCTCTCATACTATCTGACTCATGTAATTCTGTATTCATCAGGGACGCGTCTTCATTATATCTGATAACATACTCGTACTTTGTGGCTTTTTCCACAAAGTAGATTATGTTCCGATGAAGAGAAATTTATTCATAAAAATATAGGGAAAAACACTTTACTTACACAAAAAATCGCATATGACAAAATCTCCATATAATGGTACATTTTGTTTACGTTCTGTCTTTTAAGATTTAATTTAGTTAAAGTATGTTGGAATCTGATAAATAAAAAAATTATAATCACTTAAAGGAAAGCAAAGCAGAAAAATTATCATCGTCTAAAGATTCAAAATTGAATGGTGCAAAACATTCAATGTTTTTATTGTGTTAATATTGTATGAATATATTTAACACAATAAGTATTTTAATAATTATGTTGGTTAATGATATCAACGAATAATATCTCAACGTGACACTGCCTTATTCATAGATGATTAGTGTTCGTATTCCCGATCCTATATTTTTCAGATATAACGTTCTTTAAAAATGCAGTAATATTCTTACTCCGACGTTCTGTCGTCTATATGAAATAGGATTAGATGACCACCTCTTAGTCACGATCTCTTTTCTAAAGTGCGCATTAATTTGTAGTCACGTATGTTAAATGTTGACGAAGCTACTTTAAGAGAATTTAGACGATCTCCTCTTGCAAACTCTATACCTTTTCTGAAATTAAATGCTTTGCAATTGTGAACATGATAGCTTTATTTTGTATTTAATCTACATCTTAACATGATTTAAAAGTGTTACATTTATATATCAAATTCCAATCTTAATTAAAGTATAATTGCTTTGATGTGGTTTCGCATCCCAAATCAATTTAAGCTTTCCGCATGGTCCTTGTTGTGTAGGCAGGTACAAAACCATATAGATTTGGATTTGCTGTAATCATTCACGTAAAACACATCGTTACCAAACAAGATTTTTCGTGACTAGATGTTTAGTGAGTTTTACAAAATCATCTCATAAGATTACTTTTCCGTAGGTGGTACTTTTCATGGAACATAAAATGATACATGTATCACGAAATCGTAATAATCTTATTATTTGACGTCATATTCATCAGGTAATAAAATCACGTTCTTGTTTCTAAACACAAAAAAATAAATAAATAAAAGTACAATATAAATTAGCAAAAATTACATAAACAATATGAATATTTGCCAGTCTTCATTTGGTTTAATACAAACATTTCGACTTGAAAATATCATCATGATAATTTCATTATTATTCAACTACTTACAATGATATTTTGTTTTTACTTTTCAAAATGATTTTCTATCTTAAGCGCCCATACCAAATACTATTGTTTTTCCATTCAGATTTTACAATTCGTCCTTGTGGAGATTTCAAGTTTTGTCGCTGTTTGTCAAATAATGGTGTTTGTCATATTCCGAAGATACATCATTTTATATTTTTTATCTAAATTTCACGCATTCAGTGAAATGCTTTCATGTGTCAAGCTAACAACAATAACGACAAACTAACAAAATAAACAAACAAAACAAAAACAAACAAGAGACAAACTAAAATTGTGTCCATCATTTATTTGATCGCTAAATAGCATGAGGTTTATTTGTTTTCATATGTTGAAAATATAAAAGTGATTTTCACCTTCTTGCGCTTGATTAAAATTTATTATATAGCATTTCAAAAAGTCGACGATAATAAACATTGTTACGTATATATCAATGATGAACAGTAGATAGCTAAAAAAAGGCAACACTTCTTATTTCAATATGTAACAACATATTATTGATGTCACCTTTTATTTTACAGAAGGCTACTTGAAATATTTAAATTAATGTTCTGAGAAACCCTACAAAGCCACACAATATTAATGAATTTCAGTAAAATTGACATGTAAGCCATAGAATTACGACGAATGTTGTATTTCATTTTCAATGTGTCATATAAAAGTTCAATGTCATTATTTTTTATGAGTAATAAATACGATAGGCGGTCACAAATAATTTTAATTGTTATTTCTTTATTCCTTTCCTCCAGTAGTGTTATGCTATTCTTTTTATGTAAACCATATCAAATAGTCGGTTTTGAGCGAAAATGTATTCTTACGAATGCAACTATAAATATTTAACAACAATATTATAAATATTTCAATATTAGTTTATATTGCAGTATATATGTCTGTCTAATTCTTTGTAGAGTTATTAGCCTTTGATAATAACCTTTTGAAATGTACTTTCATGAGATAACATATTATGTTGTATGCAAAACTTTAACCAAGGTGTTACGCTGACGCCAACCATGGTGGACAGAACAGCCCTACAGGGTGTGAGACCACAGCTTAAAGCTAAAATTTTCTTCAATTATGTCCCTGGATTAATTACAACCAGCTAAAGCATCACTTTCAGTAACATTATCAGATTTCAATTACAATTATACATTGTATAATAAAATTAGCTTTTAAATTCCTTTTTCAGTAAATTAGATTTAAATAATGAAAGAAACTTAAACAGAAATTTTATTGCATAATTTCAGTAATAATGGCATTAAGTTTTACCAGACAGACAAATTACCCTTTTGTTAATACAAACAACTATGTGATTAGACGGCTTTAACATTGCCATACGTTATATACCAAAACAGTATAAAGTGAGATGTGTTATATAGCAACGGCATCTTTAACATTTCTTTCTTTCTGTGCAGTTTTGTGCAAAATTGACTATAACTCGTTATTACATGTATTACATACATGTATTTTCTAAAATTTATTAAGCAAATCCCTTATAACATGTTAAAATATTTCACATGAATGATCATGGAACAAAAACAAGTGTAAAACAATGCGGCTTACCAATCCTTATTGATTAAATGCAATTATGAAGGCTTTATAGGACTAATGTCAGAGAATTCCTCTGGTCTGATTAACCCTTATAGTTGACACTCAATCATATTGTCAGAATACCAGAATTAACAAATAAACTATTAATTTGCTATAACGTTTTGAAATGCATTTCATTAATTGTCATAAAATAAATATAAAGGACATATTGGCAATAACTATCAGCATTTGAAATCCGTGTCTGATAGTATGTTCCTCACTCACTTATAGTGCTAGGCAGTCCAACAGCGTATGTAAAATAGCACTGGGATAAAGATACATAACTTTTTTTTTAAATCAATGGAGCTTGAATTATCCGTGTGTATGAAATTTAAGATCATTCAACAAATTGTTGCTCCTTTGATGCAGAGATATAGGCTTAAGGTCCAGGCTTTCTTTATTTCCACCAAAGTCTGTGTTTAAACATGGTGACATCCTGATTTTTCTTTGCTATTTGCAATCGTCCGTCCTTTATTTATTTTCATATGATAAATTAATATAAAATCAATACAAAAACTTAATTCATGAGATAAGGTTAAGGGATATCTAATATTATCATAATGAATGACAGTCAAATAGTATCTGGCTCCGACATTTCGCAAAATTAGATTAACCCTCATTTCCATTGACAATATCTGACAACCTGGCAATGTGATTTATTGTCACCCCTGCTGAAAACATTAACATGTTAATTGATTCGGAAGATGAAACATCCTGACATATTGACAATACAATAATCAATCAATTATCATTGCACTGTATCAAAAATCCGTGTATTAATTGCTTTATCCGCAAATATTGTTTTGAACTATGAAAATCTGTTGAATTAGACATATTGGAGATTCATTAAAACAATATTGTTCATTGTTCAATTTTATTTTGTATTTGTATGGAAACTTCAATGAGACACGTTAATTCCATTCCATAAACAAGAGCCCGGTTTGACCCGGGTGATGCTCCCCGAATAGGTTTTGGACACAGGAAAGTACACCTCTTGTAGTTTCAGAGTTATGTCCCTCGAAAAAGTTCAAAGTGCAATACTTCAAAAAATTAGGCAAGGCAGAGTTACTGTTCTTTGCACTGCACTTCTAATCAGTACGATCTATCAACCTACAAAGTTTCTTGATGATATCTCTTATGATTTCCAAGTTATGTCCGGGACAACTTCAAAAAGTAAAAATAAACAAAGGGCAATAACTCCAGAATTAGGCAAGGCAGAGTTATGATTCTTGTGCACTGTACATCTACCCATTGAGATATATCTTCCTACAAAGTTTCATGTTGATATCTCTTATAGTTTTACAGCTATTTCCTGGACAAGATTTTTCTAAAAAGAGAGATACATGTAATTCAAAAATCAGGCTTAACAGAGTTATGGTTCTTTTGCACTGCACCTCCACTCAATGAGATCTATCTACCTACAATGTTTCATCTTGATATCTCTTATAGTTTTAGAGTTATGTTCCGGACAAAGTTCAAAGTGTTAAAATTAACAAAGGACAATAACTCCAAAATTAGGACAAAAAGAGTTATTGTTCTTATGCACTGCACATCTATACATTGAGATCTATTCACCTACAAAGTTTCATGTTGATATCTCTTATAGTTTTAGAGTTATGCCACGGACAAGATTGTTCTATAAGGGGAGATAATTCAAAAACCGGGCAAAATAGAGTTACGGTTCTTTGACACTGCACTTCCCCTTAATGCCCTCTACCACTGTATGAAGTTTCAACAAATTATCTCCAATGATTTTCAAGTTATGCTCCGGACAAGACAACGCCGGACAGACGGACGGACGGACAGACGGACAAGGCGCCGACTTTATGCTCCCCCGAAAAGGGTATACCCTTATAAAGGGTATGTCAAGTCTGAGTGCAATTACTAATAAGGATTCGGAAAAAAAATATATAACAAGTGAAAGTGTTACGCTGATATGCTGGTGAGAAGGGTCATTCTCCTCATTTCCTAAATAGTCGAACGACAAATGGAAGTTTTAAAGGAAGATTATAGAAAAGTGTCGTTGACATTTAGAACATTATTATAACTGTTCTTTTATAAAATTTATTAAAGTGTCTTTGCATATTTAACATCAATTTTGAGAGTGCTGATTTTACCTTACTAAAAGCTTTTACAAAAAGATCTGTCTAGGGTTTCAATAAAGGATAAAGCACTTATTACCTTCAGTTTTATTTCCTACAGGAAATACCAATGCATTACAAAAATACAGTGTATGATACAAAACAGTTTAATGTTGTCAGAAAAAGTATATGTTCAGTACAAGTTAATAAATGATATCACTAATACTATATACGCCACGATTCTTAGCTATACATACAGATCAGAAAACAGTTCCTCCCTTTGCACCGTTTATGTTCGGTGCCACACTAGATGCCTCTCTTATGGTCCTATGTGGCTAGAAATTATCGTGGCTAGACATAATCGATGTTTGGACATTAAGGTGACTGCGTTGCATAGAGGAAGCAAGTTCATTCAAGGTTATAAAGTGGTATTTAGCAATGTACATAAAACAAATCATCATAATGCATAATTAAAAACTTCATTTACGACAAGAGTTTTTGATTGTAATTTATTCGTATATATTAAGATTATGAATTTTATATTTACTTAGAGTAAATTGGATGAGGAGGAACCGCACATGTGAAGGTCAAATGCAGATCAAGCTCTTTATATCAGAAGAAATATGTAGTAAAAAAATCACTAATAAAAATAGTATCAAATGATAATATATCAATTTATCTGAACAACTCAAATGCGTGCGTGCGTGCGTGTGTATGCAATGTAATTTCATTAAAAAGATAAAAGGATGAATTTCAATCATATGACACTATAGAATTTAATGAAGCAACCGAGAAAAATTACTAGTATACTCAGTTGCACAAGAAAGTCGACTTGGTTACAAGAAAAAAATGTATGCTCATTTAACCAATACTTTTGACATATTTGGTATCAACATTTTCAGATGTGTATGATGTATGGACCACACAATGGTTTACTTTTATTTGAAACCTGATTGTACTTAAATTTTTGTTTTCGATGTAAATAGCTGTTGCAGACTTGTGCTTATTGTTTATGCGTTTGTTTTTCTTTGGTTACTTTAAATATTTAATAAAACACTATTCAAGCCGGCTCCATATAACAATTACGCCAGTCCTTGCACCTGTGTGAATTCGTGCACGAAATGGACGCAACAAATCCTGGTTTTTATCACACGGCCTTTAAATCACAATTCTGCAAAATTTTCACTATTCACCCTTTCGCTGTTTATAAGAAACCAAAATTTTGATAAACCATGTGTTGTCCATATATTTCTGCAAATTTTGATATAGTATACCATATATGTCAATATTTTGATTATGTAAGTATACAGTATTTCCAAGCAATTTACTTTTTTCAAACCGAGTATATAGTAGCATACATTTTTAATAGAAGTCTGCAGATATTTTATATAAAATACAAAAATATATTAGTAGCAACTAAAAATATTTTTATCTATTCAGTCATGATATTAATCTTCATTCTTAATTAACAGGTACATTAATGTTTCACAATAATACGGATTTCTCTACAGAAAGTAAAAATTTGATAAATAAGTTTTCGATTTATTTAAAGATACGCGTGTAATTATTCTTTGTTACGCTATAGAATTTCTGATGTTAGTGCTTTTGTCACATGTATAAACACAAACGTCACGTCTAGATAAACAAGCAGTAATAGAATTATACTTCTTGGTGTTTTATATTTCTGAAACCACTTCTTTTCAGATTTTATAACAAATTTTAAATATGTAAACTGTAATAATCTTAGTATTGTTAAAGTTTTCTGGTCTTTTGGGCTCATTGATCTCAGCACAAACCACGGTGATGAACCTATTGGGACATTTTATCAAAACAATATCCCAAAACTAGCAAAGGAGTGTACTGGAGTTTTGCGAAGGAAATTAAAAACATCAGTACAAAATTCTTGATTAAATACACATTTTACGTACATGTATTTTGTTTTCATAATCACAGTTGGACGGAAAATCTTATATATATAATATATATAAGAAGAAAATTATGTTTAATGGTCGAATTTGCGTGCAAAAACAGTGCAACCTTACCTGCATAAAATAACAAGAGCCAACCCTTGACTTTTTTTAAACTTTTTCTCAAAGCAAATTATATTGTTTTATAATTGTCCCGATATTTTAATATCACACATAAATATACTTGAAGCACGAAATCATATGAAATATTTACTTGTACGCTGGAAAGGTACCATTAGTTTAATGGTGATACATCCGATGTCCCTCATGTATATACGCAAGAAGCACTCGAAATTTGTTTTCGTTTTACCAGCCATCTTGTCTGATACTGTTTTCGATAATATTACCATTAAACATGTATATACCGGTGAATTTTAGCACTGGTGAACAAGTGGGAAAATAAGATTATGAATTTAACCTTTACCTGCTGAATTTGAAATAGACCTGCGCAGTTAACATTTTTAGAACAGTTCATTATTAATCTTAGTGGCACCTAGATGCATATCTCAAGTTAGACAGCCAAAAGCCTCGATAGACTGTGCAGATTTGCTTATATTGTTAAGAGGGCTAGTTGTCATTTATGCTGATGTGCAAAACTTTGCATTCTCACACCATTGTTGACAACTTTTAGTGGCAATTAGCTGTCTTAATAACTGATACCACAAAATGGATTGCAGTTTATCTAAATTTGATCTAATGAAGATAATCTTTTTAAGATATATATGGATGATATGTGAATCTGTATAAATGCCATTATTCTGTAGAATGGTAAATTTTCAAAATTGAAGAGTACTACAACAACAACAAAAACCAGTTCGAGTCGGTTCACCACAGTGTTAACTTTTGAGGACCGAGCATTGCATAAAGTGCAGATAACTCAGCAACGTAATTGTTGACCTCTTTACAATAGTCAAGTCTGTTCATTGGAAATCGATGTTTCAAATTGCAATATTATACATGTAATGAAAAATAAACACAAAATATGAGGTTGAAACAATGAGGTTCAATAAATTAACATACGAGTATACGAATATTTAAACATTCCATATAAATCATTATAATTGGTTTATAGTAAAAATATGTAAATTAAGTACTTAAATTCAAATTATTGAATTGAAATGAGTTTTTTTAAAAGTTTGACACGAGGTTATACATGCGTATACGTCTTCACATAAAAGTCACGGTTTGATATCTGTTGTCTGTAGCAAACCTTACACCGACATTTGTAGAATGTTCCTTTATTTCTGTATGTTTTGCATGAAATTAGAAGACAAATAAGCTTCATAAACTTCCTTAAAGTAAATTGAAATTCTGCATTACACACGCACATTACTTAAAACAATTACTCTTCAGAGATATATTATTCTGTTTTCAAGTGAATTCGATATTGCGTTATAATGAAATTAACTATTTGTCAGAGTTGACGTGATAAAATAATGTAATGAAACCGTATCCTTTAAAAGGACATACATAAATAATGCATTTTATTTCATTTAAAATGCCTACATTTTACGTAAACAAGGTATTTACATGGTTCGCAGACGGAAATACGCTTTTGCATTTTATACTTTTCGTTATTAAAGAAGACAAAGAAATTGACAGATGGAATTAGGTAATTATCCAGATACCAAAAAGTACATCAATTTAAAAACGAATACATTAAAGATTTTATTATCCAACAAGAGAGCGGTGATGGTATTTTATCACTCACATGAGAATAATATATAGAAAATGTCATCATTCTTGAATGCATTCGAAGGTTATTAGGTCCTACTCGTGCAGGGCCATTAATGACCCTAGAAACAATCGTGAAGTTCATAGGCAATCAAGAGCCGGTTGAACCGGGTGATGCTCCCCGAATAGCTTTTGTACACAGGAAGGAATACATCTTGTAGTGTCATTGTTATGTCAAAGACAAAGCTCAAGTGTCAAAACAACCCAAATGCTGCGCGTGACACGTCGTCTTAATGTGGTGATCATTTCTGTGACATAGTTGTAAAATCCTACTTCAAATAATGAAGTTATGGACCGGACTCCTTTTTGCTGCAAGGTCATGCTTTGAACTTGACCTTCAAGGTAGCGAATTAAATGCTACGCACGACACGTCTTCTCAATATGGTGATCATTTCTTTGAAATAGTTGTAAAATCCAACTTCAAATAACAAAGTTATTGGCCGGATAAGATTTTTGTGCAAGGTCATGCTGTTACCTTGAGCTTCAAGGTAGCGACCTAAATGTTGCGCGCGACACGTCGTCTCAATATAGTGATCATTTCTGTGAAATAGTTGTAAAATCCTCCTTAAAATAACGAAGTTATGGGCCGAACACGATTTTGCTGTAAGGTCATGCTGTGTCCTTGACCTCCAAGGTAGCGACCCAAATGATGCACGCGACACGTCATCTCAATTATATCATTTCTGTGAAATAGATGTAAAATCCGACTTCAAATAAAGAAGTTATGAGCCGGACACTATTTTGCTGCAAGGTCATACTGTGACCTTGACCTTTAAGGTAGCGACCAAAATGCTACGCGCAACATGTCGACTCAGTATGATGATCATTTCTGTGAAATAGTTGTAAAATCCGACTTCAAATAAAGAAGTTATTGGCGGGACACGATTTTGCTGCAAGGTCATGCTGTGACCTTGACCCTCAAGGTAGCGACCCAAATGTTGCGCGCAACACGTCGTCTTAATATGGTGATCATGTCTGTGAAAGAGTTGTAAAATCCAACTTCAAATAACGAAGTTATCGGCCGGACACGAATTCGGGACGGACATACGGACAACCCGACGACTATATGCTCCCCAGAAATTTTTCGGGAGCATAATAATTCAATTATATATAAGTATTTCGAGAGCCATTTAACACTTACTCCTGCCATGTCCGATCAAAATCGTTTAATGGTTACTAGTATTGAATAAATGTTGTTTAAAGAAATTGTATTATGACAAACGGTCCCATGTCATATATCGCTCACCTGATTGTTAAGGCCCTTCGTGATGATGTTAACTATGAGTCATAATTTTACATTCATATAAGCATTGGACATTGCACTGCAAATGTAAACAAGTTTTTTTTCTCCATATTTAGGCTTTGTGACCTAGTTTTTGACCTCAGATTACCCATATTTAAATTTGAGCAAGAAATCATTTTAGAAAACTCTACCACAAATTTGCAGCATATTAAGATTGAAAATGGAAACTAAGCAGTTTCTTATTTGGCCGGTGTCACCACATTTTGACCCAAAGATGACACATATTCACTTTCAGCAAGAAATCATCGACTCAACCCTTCTGATATGCTTTCAGGTATTTGTTAAAAAGCATAGGAAAAATGCTTATTAAAGGTGCAAAGAAATCGAAATTCGATGCATTCGGCTATGTAAAATTCCCTGATGGACAACAAAGAAAAATCCATTACAATTTGCTCAAAGATGTCTGACATTTCGCGGGGACATGTTTTGGAAATAAATTGTTCAAATACTACGCCTTAAGAAGTAAATAAGAGACCATCTTGAATCAATTATTTGAAGGAATGCAAGGACAATGAAATCATGTATCAACAAATATAAATTTCTGTATAGCTTGAAACGAAATAGTAATAATTAGTCACTATGTAAATATCACACGATGTATATTCTCATATATGACAACAAATGCAATTAGTTGAATGTCCAAAAATAGAGACTTGATATATATAAATCATCAGGACAATGAACTTAAATATAGTTAAAGTGCGACATATTGTTCGTATAATTTATGTAATAAAGTCATGGTTAATATGCATGCTTTATTTGAAAATCTGAAACAAGTGACAGCACAGTAATCTCATTATCGCTAGCCACATGGGTTCAAACCTCGTATGGAGAAAGTCGTTGTTTCCTTAAGCAAGAAAATTTACACTAATTGCTCAATACTTATTTGTTCAAGAAATGCATTCGAAAGTGTGTCTATAATTCTTTAGCTTCTTACACATTTTGACTTTGGATTATTTCACGCGAGGAAACTATCCAGCTAGCTTACAGAACGTCGGAGGTTGTGCTCATAAATAATGCACGGAAGGGCACCTGAGGTCTTCCTCCACAAGTAAAGCCTTCGCCATATGACCTATACTGTGTGGGTGTGACGTAAAACCCAATCAATCAAACATACAAACAATTGGATTAAAATAAATTCTGTATAAACCAACAGCACTTTGTATATTTTTTTAAAGTATAATAAAGTTGTACATTTACTCATGACGTCGGTTATGACATTAAAGGCCAGACAATAGCAAAAGATTAATAGATAATCTAATAACATAGTTTAAATGAAGTTATCACTAACTAAAAATCTATAAATTCTGTAAGATACACACAGTGAAATTATGACGATCCCATGCTACCTTTCAACAACAATCCATAAACAAAAATGTTTTGTTTGTTTGTTTTTCATTTTACGCCTTTTCCCAACAGTATTATAGGCGGGTAGTTTCCTAACCATCGTTCCTGGAGAGTTACACCAGTACTAGACTACCTTCCTCCGCGCTAAACTACCAAAACATCTCCCGGGGATCGAACCCACGCCAGAGAGGTAACTGGATTAAACAAAAATGTGTCCTTAAAATCCATATACTGGTCACGAACGATTAAGAACATAAGTACATATCTGAACAACTAACGTAGGTAGAAAAAAGCAGGTGTAAATAATAAACTATTATAACATCTTTAATAAATCCACATTTTATACGCATTTGCACTGGCACACATGTGGCGAATTCACTGTTGAATTGACGAAAGCCTGTATCTAGTTTCGTGACAGTGTTAATGGTTTTGTAAAGTGATTTGTATTACATTTTATTAGTCACGATTTGCTTCTATAATGCTAACATTTGTTCTTCAATAGAACAATATTAATTGTAAACACAACGAAGGGACTACATAAGTAGCATTTTAATGTGAAAATGTAGACTGCAAGTGGGCTCAAATCACGTTTATATCAGTAACGTATGCACTCTTTAACCATTTGAACGTCTTAAAATACTACTTTTTAAATCTGAAACATAAACATTCATTGTAAGCAATGACATTAATGTATTGTTACCCAACATTTCGCTCTCTAATTGTCTTGTAAAACTGATGTGACAACATTATGATACATGTTTAATAAAAACGTGTAGCATTGAAGTTATATTTGAAGTCTGATGATTGGAACATCGCAATTCAACCTCTGACACGTTTGAACTAGACTTTTTACTCCTCTTGATTAAAAGAACAAATCAAAATTACATAAAAAACAAGAAACATGGCATTGACATAAAAACGTTAATTGCAAGTGAGGGGCTGCGCTCTTGGCTCTTTATGCTTTATTGTTTGAAAGTCACAAAAATCAAAATAATTTGTATTACTCAGTACATCGGTTTGGGCCCAAATGTTTTTTTTTCCAAGCACACAACAAAACCGTCAACATACAAGTACAAATGTTGCTGCAATTGAGAAGCTTCGCGCAAAAAAAACGCGCTCATTACAGACACCTAACGAAATCATTTCTGCGCACAAGTCATTTTCTAGTTAGATTAAGGAGAAGTGTACATTATTCCGAATAATTTGTAAATCATTTAAACTTGCATAATTATACTTATAAAAAAATGCTTTCACTGATGGTAAAGAAAGTAATTCCAATACAAACAAGACTTACACGAATTGTAAATGTAATATGACATGACAGTAGTGCAACATTGTTCTGTTTGTGTCACTACTGTTGTCAGTAATATTAGATAATAAAAAATATCTAAGCATGTAGATCTACATTATCTTTTCACCTATAATGCTACTCACTTTCTTCAGATATCAACAACTAATCAATGTAAGAAAAATTTAGAACCACATGTAAATAAGCCAAATAGACTTTTTTTCAAAATGTCCGTTACATGTTTCGCGCCAAAGGTATATCATGTTTAACAAGAAAGACATTGATACAAAGCATCAAATGGCGTCCAAGCAAGAAATGCAGCAAGTGCCGATGAACTAGACATCTGATGACCAGATATTCCTTTAAACTTTTCAATAGTTAATTGGATTTTACCAGAAATGTACATGTATATCATAGATGAATGGGCGGACGAAAGACATTGTTAATCATGAACTTTGGTCGGCTTGCTAAAAATAAAAATATTAAATGTATTTTCTTTAGAACATACAAAACAGTAGTCAAATTGAATAAAGTCTGTTTTTAAATTATAATTGTAAGAAATATACAAACAGCATATAAAATAGTAACAAAAGAGACTAATATTGTTATATAACAGGTATTTTTTTCTATCAAATAAAGAAAATGGTTTCTTTGATGCCTTGGACTTAAGATACAGTTGCTATATTCTAATTGTCAGATGAATACTGAAAGAGGAACACACACTGGAATGAAAACAATTGGGATGAATTTCTAAAAGACAAAATTCAGGATTTTTTTGTTATACGCGTTAACAAAAATTATAGTACATTTAAAATCGTAAATAAATTTGCATGGCATGTTGATATATTGAATCATTATTTATCAATGGAAGATTGTTACCTGTATTTAGACATAGGGTATGAGGAAATTCACTAACATCATGTTCATGTGAGTCAAAGATATAAAAGCTACTTGACATAGGTTATAAATAAAGAGCTATCGTTAATTGATTTATAGGAAGATGAATCTACTATTTTCTTGATTTGCTTCAAAATCCTCGTCTGACCCACCAGTGTGTTTACATTCCTATCAATAAACCCATAACACCTCGACGAAAGTTTCTGTTGTTAAAATATATGTCGCAGTATTCGGCAAATCAACATTCCCCTCAAACCACCATTGCCTTCAAACAAAATGGAATCAACTTCTATTAGCGAAAATTCGGGACACCAGGGTCGATTTAAATAATCAGGGGAGCTATTAATTTACTTTATTCTTTTTCGATAAGTTATAAAGGGTGCAATTTATGGTGGAATATGTTTGCATTTCATTCTGCAAAACTCTCCAGTTCGTGGCTAATTAAACTATATCTATAAATAGATTTTCAGACTTTCTCAATGTTAATATGTCTATTTATAGCTTTTTCCGTTCTCATTCATTAATATGATATGCTGCATGACTATACATAATAGAAATCGAAAGGAAATCGTGCTTCCAAAAATTTATTTTTAGCTGTTAATCGAAGGGATTCATTGATGAAAATCGGGTCCATGGACAAAAAAAGTAAACACAAATATTTGGGCCCAATAACAAATCATTTGAAAAACAAATAACGTATAGACCATCCCATGTATTGATCCATTCCGTGCATAAATAAGATTGTAACAGTAAATTTAAATAATTTTATCCAATAATAAAACAAGGTCATTTTAAGGTGAAGGTCATACTTTAATTTCTTAACATGTCGGTTCTATCATAAATGTTTTTGTCTTAGTATGAATAAAATTCAGTCTTAGATAATAAAGTTATTGCAATTTAAGAAAAATTCGACAACATAACTAGATTTCTACTGTCATGATGAGGTTTCACGTGAATAATTCAATGTCTGTTTAAGAACATTTCATATTTGGTCAAGGTCATTTATGAGTAAATGTCAAGATCTGTCCAATTAGCTTGTTAATCTATTCTGATTGAATTGTAAATCTATCCTAAAAGATTGTTGTGTTTAAGTTTGAAGACAGTCCATTAAAAACTAACAAAGTTATGGCCATTTATAGCAAAAATCAAGCAAAATTTAGACAAAGTCATTTATGAATGAAAGTCAAGTTTAGCCTGGTCTAATTGAAGGTCTTGTCTTAAGGGTTATTGTGACAAAGTATGTACACAAGACAATACATCAAGAACTTAAAAGACATGATCAAGGTTAAAGTACTTAATTTGTGCAATTTATTTGTAAAAATAGATTTATTGGCATTGTATATTACAATATCATCCAATATTAGCTTTATTCAGGAATAAATTATCTTATCAAATATGCTTATCCTGCTTGATGGTCTATAAGTAAGATTAAATGATAACGATATAGATACCATATGCTGCATATCAATATAGCCGTCCTTTCAAAGTTTCCAGCTACACAACCCTGACATTTCAATGATTCAGCTTTTTTTTTTTATTTCAAAGTGTTATGTTCACGGCATATAGTAGTCCATAGCTTAAAAAAAATTATTTTACATAAATGGAGTCCATTATCTTACATAAAAGAAGCCTTGACGTGACAACAAGATATTTCTTCCTGCCTGCACAGTAATTTCTAAAAATTAGCTTCGTTTGCTATTTAGAAAAGCACAACCACTTCAACGTAGACTTAAGCTAAAAAGCGTGACATATTGCAGACTGTTTTATATACTCCAGACTAAATGGCGAAGCACCACCAATGACCATTTACTTTAAGAAAGATAGAAAATACACGAAGGACACGTTTATTATCTTAAAATTGTAAAATATAAGTTATTTTTCAGTAAGATAAATGCCAATGTAATATTTAGACAAAATTGAAAATGGGTGCAGTAAAATATTGTTGACAAAATAGAAAGTCATACATGAGAATAACATTTAAATACTTTCATGTAATACCACATTACTTATTCTGTCATGCAATGTTTAAATCTTTATTGCACATAGAACCAGAGTTGGAAAAAAATGAAGTACATGTTTATGTTTGAAAAATATTAGTTAAATATTTGATAAAATCATTTCATGAACTACTAGTTAAATGTATGTAATGCGTACACAACGTTTTTCCAGACATCAAAAGTTTAATGCAAAACCTTATTTCAAACATAATTTTAAGAGAATTTAATTCGGCAACAATCTTAATACATCTTTATTCAAACGAAGTTTTATACAAGATTTCTTTTACCATACGACTCTTGTATCACCGTCATACCTATATTACCCCCGATTCAAATTACTTCAAATTCTAATTTGATTAAGTAACCTGCTGAACAAATTGGAAACCCAGTAATGTATTAACATTTTCCTAAGAAAAACGGAAACAATCAGACTGAAAACGTTGTTCAGCCCCGTTAATAATAAACAGATACAAGCGTATATTTCATACTCATGTGAGAAAAGCAAACTGTTATAAATAAACAATCACATGACATGTTTTAAATCCTTAATCTTCTAAAAAGAACTAATTATTAAAAACAATATTATAATATTAACGTTAGGCACTTGTTACACATTTAACTATTAAATACACGTATTGTAAAGTATAGAATTATATCTCGATACCTCACTATATACATATTTTAGAGCTCGTATGACCTCCCTCATTAATAATTTCAGGTCCATTATGCCTAAAAAAATTACAAGCTTTTTTCATTTTTTATATCCTGTTACTGTTTCTGAAAACCGTTTTATTGGTCAATTATCTTAACCATGATTTGGCTGTTTTGCTTTTGGCAATTAAGTACAGTTTGTAAACAAGTGTTTTGTTTGAAAGTCAAAGTACTATGTTTTTCTTAACATTTTGCTACTTTTTTCACATTTAGCGCTACTTACTCAGGTGATTAACATTTGATACATCCATTTTTAAACATTATTAAACTCATGTTTGCCTTTTCTCAAGAACGAAAAATATTTCTTTCTAACAATAAATCCCTAATTATTTTTTGATACCAAATTCAATAACATTATTTGTACAATAACATTTAATGGAATTTTATTTTTGCTGATTAACATTTGATATATTAATTTAAAACCACATTTAAACGTTATAAAACTCATTTTTGCCTTTTTCTTAAGAAAGAAACAAGAGCCGGTTGAACCGGGTGATGCTCCCCGAATAGGTTTTGGACACAGGAAGGTATACCTCTTGTTGTGCACAGACAAAGTTCAAAGTGTAAAAACAACCCAAATATTGTGCACAACACATTGTCTCAATATGGTGATCATTTTTGTGAAATAGTTGTAAAATCCGACTTCAAATAACGAAGTTATGCGCCGGACATGATTTTCCTGCAAGGTCATGCTGTGACCTTGACCTTCAAGGTAGGGACCCAATGTTGCATGCAGCACGTCGATTCAATATGGTGATCATCTCTGTGAAATAGTTGTTAAATCCCACTTCCAGTAACAAAGTTATGTGCCGTACACGACTTTGCTGCAAGGTCATGCTGTGACCTTGACCTTCAAGGAAGCGACCCAGATGTTGCGCGCGACACATCATCACAATATGGTGATCATTTCTATGAAATATTTTTAAAATCCGACATCAAATAACAAAGTTATGGACCGGACACGATTTTGCTGCAAGGTCATGCTGTGACCTTGACCTTGAAGGTAGGGACCCAAATGTTGCGCGTGACACGTCGTCTCAATATGGTGATCATTTCTGTGAAAAAGTTTTAAAATCCGACTTCAAATAACAAAGTAATGGGCCAGACACGATTTTGCTGCAAGGTCATGCTGTGACCTTGACCTTCAAGGTAGCAACCCAAATGTTGCGCGCGACACATCGTCTCAATATGGTGATTATTTCTGTAAAAATGTTTTAAAATCCGACTTCAAATAACAAAGTAATGGGCCGGACACGATTTTGCTGCAAGGTCATGCTGTGACCTTGACCTTCAAGGAAGCGACCCAGGTTTTGCGCGCGACACATTGTGTCGATATGGTGATCATTTCTGAGAAATATTTTTAAAATCTGACTTCAAATAACAAAGTTATGGACCGGACACGATTTTGCTCCAAAGTCATGCTGTGACCTTGACCTTCAAGGAAGCGACCCAAATGTTGCGCGCGACACGTCGTCTCAATATGGTGATCATTTCTGTGAAAAAATTTAAAATCCGACTTCAAATAACAAAGGTATGGGCCGGACACGATTTTGCTGCAAGGTCATGCTGTGACCTTGACCTTCAAGGAAGCGACCCAGATGTTGCGCGTGACACATTGTGTGGATATGGTGATCATTTCTGTGAAATATCTTTAAAATCCGACTTCAAATAACAAAGTTATGGACCGGACACGATTTAGCTGCAAGGTCATGCTGTGACCTTGACCTTCAAGGTAGAGACCCAAATGTCGCGCGCAACACTTCATCTCAATATGGTGATCATTTCTGTGAACAAGTTTTAAAATCCGACTTCAAATAACAAAGTTATGGACCGGACACGATTTTGCTGCAAGGTCATGCTGTGACCTTGACCTTCAAGGTAGCGACCCAAATGTTGCGCGCGACACGTCGTCTCAATATGGTGATCATTTCTGTGAAATAGTTTTAAAATCCGACTTCAAATAACAAAGTTATGGACCGGACACGATGCATGGACGGACGTACATACAAGTACATACGTACGGACGGACAACCCGACGACTATATGCTCCCCCGAAATTTTTCGGGGAGCATAATAATATTCGTTTCTAACAATAAATTCCAAATTTACATTTGATGCCAAATTCAATATCATTATTTTTGACAATTACATTTAATGAAATTTTATTTTTGCTGTTTCAGAAGGATTATTATCAAAGGTTTTCAATACACAAATCTTAGCGATTTCAATAATTTGAAACATGTTGTTGCATTTGAAGTCGTGAAATAATTAATAACTGGTATATAAGTTGATATTATTAATATATAATGACATTTTGTTGCAATTGAAACTTGATGAACAAACCAATTAAGTAAAGGTTAAAGTTTATTTCACGGCGTCTCAACGCCGTGATATTGTGATGGGTAGTTTTCGGTAGCATGGGCATAAGTCACGTGACAAAATGCCTTTCGATTTCTACAGCCGACATTTTATTGATTTTTTACGCAATCATTGTACAGCCCATTTCCGTGAAAAGTTACATAGAAACAGTATTTTTTTTTCAAAACCATATAGAATCTAATCAGTATTTTATCAACACATGAAATATCAATGTTTTATATTAACACATTTCCGCACTTCCTTATGACACACTTCAGAAATTCGCCAGTTAACATTGTCACCGTATGGAACGTGTTACAGCATCGCGTTTTTCGGTTACAGTATAAAATTTTTAAGATGAGAAAAGAAGTAGGGTCGTAAAGTTGTTTTTGTGCTTTGCTTGTAAGGAACAGAATCCGGTATCTAGCCAAATATTTCTTCAGACCCTGCACCCCAGATTTATCGCTAAATTGTCTCATAAATATGCAGATTTGACAGTTTAAAAATTTGAATCGGGAGACCAACGCAATTTTCTCCCATTCCGACATTATTTAAGCATGCCTAGATAAAGTACATTGTGTAAATCTACAAAACATTAGTCCTTTGTGTTTAGAAACGTTTATATAAAAGTAAATGACCAGTTGAAGAAAAAATAACCAGTGTTACAGTATAGCGCGAGGTTAATTTTGAAGGGTTACAGCATAGACCTAGCGACTTTGATCCAATTTTGTTACAGTTTATACCCAGATTTCGGTTACAGTTTAGGATACTTGCCAAATTTCAAACAAAGTTCGTGCATCGCTTATTGTAATGAAATTACTCATACCTTTCTATTTAATACATTCTTGAAAGGTTGTATTACTTTTTTTCTTCAGCAGAAAAGTTATACTAGTAGTTTGCTATTTTTTTACTTTAAGTGTCAGATTGAGACTTTTTGATGCATAAGTAATGTCCTAAGTAAGACAACAACATGCAGTAACTTTTATCGAATTGTATCGAGAGATGAAAGATTATTGCTTGATTTCATTACACATTATAATAATGCCTATTAGTAATAAAATAGAGAAAAAAGAATCTTTAACAGAAGTCCAACACGGAAAACATGAAAATGTTGCAGGCTCAGTTTGATTAAACCTGTTCATAGACGATAGTGGTAACTGCAAGCTATACTGTCCACGCCTCCTAGCATCGGCTTCGGCAGAATTCACATTAAACATGAACTGGTACACTTTAGATTTTTTAACATCTGTGGATGTGTTCATATGGCGGTTATCATGGAACTTTCAATGTGACACGTTATTTCCATTCTATGACAAGCGGCATATTATCCCCAGGTTAAAATTTGCGTGTGCCCTAAAAGAGAATACAATGAGTGAAACTAAATAAAATGAAATTTTGACAGGGGATCGGAGGTTATGAAGCCTGCATACCATAGAAAAGCTGTCAAAAGACAGAATTAACAAGCAGGCAATGCCCTAAGAATGATTAAACAGTATTTAAGTGACCAATATAACAATCTTAAATTTTATTTTAATTTGGAATTTCCATCTACCATTATGTATTTTGTAAATATTTAAAAGGGTTTGTTACTTTTGGCTTTCTTGGATTTTAAGTTTCAACGACACTGAGATCATGTGACAACATTCCTACTTAAGTGTAAAGAAAAACCCCAGATACCTTTTGTGAAACATTTCAAACACGAGCGGGCACCTGACTAGAACCACCGACCTTCCGTAAATTAGCTTGATAGATTCCTCACATACAAATAATCCAAAGTCATGATTTGATTTCAACTTCAGCAGTAAATGAAAGATAATTTGAAGTCGACGGCCTTATCCCGACTCTGCCACTTTTATGTACGCCCGTCAGGCTCACTAGAGAAGATAATGTAATAGTCTGACCTTAATTTATACTCTTTCAATATTATTTTCTTTTTCAGAAACATGAAAACTGCTATACAGGATGTCTGAAATAAAACAAAAAAACGACTTTTAATTGAATTATGACAAAATAATCGTAACTTCAACAAAGACGCATTCGAAATGACCCCATGATCATGATTTGATTTGAATGCTTTTGGTTCGAGATGAGAAGGGTCTTTAAACATTGCCTTTTTTCAAAATCTATGTTTTGGGCTTTCGTTTCCCCGATTGCAACCGAAACCATTTGGACAACTTAATTGGTAGACAGTCAGGTAAATTTCATCACATTCAATCAAGCAATAATCTCACAGAGATTTAAAAGTCTATTTAACATTCATACATTTTACCTAGTATGTACAGAAAATATCGCAGTCTAAACTGTAACCGAAACCTGGGTATAAACTGTAACACAATCGGATCAAAGTCGCTAGGTCTTTGCTGTAAACCTGCACAAATCACCTCGCTCTATACTGTAACATTGTTTATTTTTTCAAACGCATTTAACGAACAAGAAAATAGGTTCAACTGGTCATTTACTTTTATAAACGTTTCTTAACATAAGGGACTAACGTCTTGCAGATTTACTTTTTCTAGGCATGCATACATAATGTCGAAAATGAAGAAAAATGCGATGGTCTATCGATTCAAATTTTCAAACTGTCATATCTGCATATTTATGAGACTATATAGCGATAAATCTTTAAAATTCTATACTGTAACCGGAAAACGCGATACTGTAACACGTTCCCTACAGTGATTGTATACGCACCGGTCTCTCAAGGCAAGTTAAAGGATTATGTATGGTGGCTGATTTACGCCATGTCGTATTTTCGCTTCTTCGCCTCAAAATACGAAAATGCGAAAACAGGAAAGGACGAGAAAGTTGGACTTATGTGTTCTCATGTCGGAGTAAATCTTTTCACGTGTAAAATGTCTTTTGAACATTACATTTCTAAGTTTCTATATTTGCAATTAAAAGCTTTAATTGTCTTTTTTGAATAATTTCATTTTTCTTGCGCAATAACACATTTTTTTCTCTAAACTGACACTTGGTTTTCTATATGCGTTTCACAATAAACATTCACCATACCAGGTTGTACAATAACTTAAGTTGGTCCGTAAATCAAGCCTTTACCACAACATCAAACTTCATTCAGAATTCATGTCTCATTATTGTGAGCAAAATTCTGAGTAAATGCGAGGGGGTTATAGAATTAGTCTCCGTCCGCCCATATGTCCTTCCTGCCGTCAGTCCATCCACATTTTTGTCCGGATCATATCTAAAAAAGTATCAACTTGAAACTTCATAGGTGGAGATATCAACTTGAAACTTCATAGGTGGATAAATCAAATTAAGGAGAAATGCAGTGCACAAGAATGATAACGCTACCCTGCATAATTTTTCAGTTATTGCCCTTTGTGATTTTTCAAACTTAATTTTTGTCCAGATCATAACTGAAAAAAGCCTTTGAGATATCAACATAAAACTTCATAGGTGGTTAGATCTCACTTAGTGATAACTCTACCTTTCCTTATTTTTGAGTTACTGCCTTTTATTACTTTTTTAATACTTAATTTTCACCTGAGTGGAGTATAAATTAAGTCAAAAAAATTGAGATGTCAATATGAAACTTCATAGGTGGATAGACTTTGTGATGAGGACTGTTGTGCGAAAGAATGATAACTCTACCCTTGTTAATTTCTAAGTTACTGCCATTTGTTATTTTTCATACTTTGTGTCCGGAGCATATCTGAAAAAGTGTAAGAGGTAACAACTTGAAACTTCATAGGCGGATAGATCTCATTGAAGAGGAGTGCGCAGCACATAAAAATAATAACAAACCGTGCATTATTTTTCAGTAATTGCCTTTTGTTATTTTTCATACTTAAATTTTGTCCAGAGTATAACTACAAAAGTCTTTGAGATATCAACATGAACCTTCATAGGTAGATAGATCTTACTCAGGAAGTTGCAGTGCGCAAGAGTGATAACTCCACACTTCATAATTTTTTAGTTATTGCCCTTTGTTAATTTTCATACTTATTTTTTCACCTGAGTGGAGCATAAGTCAAAAAGTCTTTGAGATGTCAACATGAAACTTTATAAGTGAATAGATCTGATTAAGAAAGAATGATGTGCACAAGAATGAGAACTCTATCCGTTATAATTTTTGAGTTATTGCCTTTTGCTATGTTTTATCTGGGACATAAGATATCTTATGTCCCAGGTTTTATACGTTTTGTCTGGAGCTTATCTCAAAAAGTGTTCGAGGTTACAACTTGAAACTTCAGATGGATAAGCATTAAGGTGGAAAGCAGCATATAAGAATGATAACCAATCGTGCCTTTTTTCAGTTATTGCCCTTTGTTATTTTTCATACTTAATTTTTGTCCAGGTTATAACTAATAAAGCCTTTGAGGTATTAACATTAAATTTCTTGGATAGATCTCACTCAAGAGGTGTGCAGTACACAAGAATGATAAATAACTGCTTTACTACATATACATGTACATTGCTCTTGTAACAAGTTACATTATAATACTTAAAAACCTTCTCAACAAGTTAACATGTCAATTCAGCGCAATGCTATTTGGAGATACCTTATCATTACACTTAACTGTTGTGTTTTTTTGTTTTTGTCGGGGTTGTTTTTTCTCTTTCATTTTTGTTTTTCGCCGTGACAATCACATTGCTGCATTTGCCAGCAATTTTTTACTTGTTAGTACGTGTTTGGTGAGGCGCAGTGCAGTTTTATAACGTTTAAAATGGTGTAAGGGCATATCAAATGTTTATAAACTGAGTAAAGTAGACTTCATATAACATTTAGGTCAGGTCCATGCAGACTAGAACAATTGTCTGGATTCGGACACGTGATAGACGTAACATATCCTGAATAATCGTTAAGTCATAAGAGAAATCGGCCTTTAAAATCACAATTCTGTAACTTTTACTTTTCACTCTTTCCCTAAATTTCAAGTAAAACTAATTCATTTTGTGGTTTATATTTTCTGCAAAATTTGATACCAAATATGCCAATCTTGTGTTTAAGTTAGTATACAATATTTTCAAGATAACAAGCGCATACTTTCTTTTACAACTGAATATATTACAAAAAAAACTTCTAAATTATGCTCACCATTTTCCAATCAATTTTATTTATCATAAGACTATCAAATAATTCATACGAAACCATAAATTTTGTGAACGTATATGATTTAAATTCTATATGTTCAAGATGACAATAATTATGAGTCAGCTCAATTATAAAGTGTATAAATATTCTAACATAAAGAACATCTTATCATGCCTATTTCTATATAAAAAAATCTTCTCACATATTGAACTAAGTATTTTCGGTCATAAGGCATTATTCTTTAACTATTTATCCTTACAAATAATTAATGATGCAAAATGATTTTACTCCTACTCCTAAGAACTAAAGCCTCTGCGAGGTTTCGAAGCCAGACATAACATAACTAAGCGGAAAATATTCAAGTAAATATCTTGCAAAATTTGATGCCTGAATAGTTCTCACAATCAAACGTTTTTGCTTCAACCAAGTCAAAGCTATGCACTTCTTCAAGTTTTATTTGAATGTGAATTCCAAACTTATCAATAAGATTAAATAATTACTTTTTATCTTTAAGTATTATGCATGCATTGATATGTAAATACTTTATTTATGTCCAGAAAAAAAATAGATTTACAGATTTTCTGAGCATTGATATTTACGACATTTGAAATTATTTAAAATGGAATATTTGAGGTTACATACCAAAAACCTGAGGAATGCTACAAGAAGGATAACCTCGGTATTCTCATTGAAGACATATTAGAGACTTGCATTAGAACAAAAGTTTACTGTAGTAATTCTTGAATTGCTTATTTATTATGCTGCAATTGTGTCATATGGAAAACCTTACAAACAATCATTTTGGGAATAAGTCAAAGCTTATTAAGCTACGATTATCATATTTAAATTATTTGTTTGTCGCATTATTCATTGCAACTACAACAATTGGAATAACTAAGTAAACGTGTCCATGATTTATGACATAGTTCTTAAGGTTCGCCAAGAAATATCTCAGATCCGGGCATTGTAGTAGCCCACTAGATTTAATGTGTTATCCCATGCAATATCGTCTCAAAGGGCATAACTTTAATTTTTGTAAAGAAACTAGTGAAGATCCGAACACTGGCTTTCCAGACTGGAACGATTAATATAAGACTGTAAAACTAAGGATCATTCCTCTTTACCTCTCAAATTGAAAAAAAATTGAATAATGGCGACTGGCTGACTTTATGCGTGTTTAGTCTAGCTGTAACAGAAAACTGAAAAACAAAGGTATCACAATAGAAAGTCTAAAAATAGAGGAAGAAAATCACCAAAGATTAAATTAGCGCTGCATATGGAAAGAAAAAGACAAACCAGCAGATATTGCTAATTAAAAAGTAATTATGCAGGCAAACAAGAGTGGCATTTTTTAAACGTTTTTTTATACCTTAAGACTATATGGGCCCTGGATGAATAAAATTCTTGAAGAGAATGTGAAAACTTTCAACTTACTCAGAAAACTAGTAACAATGATCCATGACAAATAAATCTAAAGGTGAAAATTTCAGTATTTTAAGTTCTATCAAATGATACTATATAAAAATCATTACCTAAGCACTTATCGGTTCAGACATGAAAATTTAACCATTGACCTCATAGTCAATATTCTGTAAAGTACCTCTCTACATGTAAAGTGTCACACCAACAACAGACACAACAGTTGTGTATGATAGCACATTTTTTCATCGAAATGAATCAAGCATATTTCTAACATTACGATACTGTAAACATACATGTAAACAAAGCGATGGAGACAAATGGTGACCTTTAACAATTGCCTAGACAAGCAAAACAATCTATACTTAATTAACAAAGAATAAAATCCATTGTGTGTAACATTTTGTGAGAACAAATCTTGTTTTAACTGTTCAAATGTACAAGCTTTACAAAACAAGAGAACTATTAGAGCTTATTTATCAGTTACGTCTTTGAAACAATTCTAATTACCCTGTGTTATATATACATGTAACAGTTTCACTTCCGTCATATTTCGTAATTTGTATATTAATTGCGTTTTCTTAAAACATACTTATAATGAAAAAAACAAAGACTTCATTGTTTCAAAATTACCAACATTAAAGCATATCAATTATGGTTTAAAACATAAAATTAAATTTTTATTTGACAGATAATTGTAATATCAATATAACGACTTGCATTTTAATCTGTAAAGTAAAGTAAACGATTTGAAAAAATAGATTTCCTGATATAAAAAAGATATATAATTTATTTTATGCTGCGTCTTTCTTCCTTCAATATTTTTTTGCAATGATGGAAGAAAGACACGAATCGTGCAATAATATAGAAATCACTTCTAATGTATATGTAACAGAAATTTAATGTAAAATTTAATTTAAGGGAAACACCCTGCACTTCACATGACTTGATATTGACGCAATTATATACTACTTAAAAATGAAAGGGTGAACCTATTACTATTTGATTAGATATGTTTGAATCTAGATCCATAATTTCGAAGTGTAACATATGTAAGCGATTTGCAGATTCATTACAAAATAATCCCGTCAAGATTGGATTGACGACATCGACGTTATGAAACCGAAATAATTATCGGATCATTATCATATTGTCATCCAGTACAATTCTCTACAAATCAACTTATAAAATGTTAAAGGTTATGTAAATGGTTGACGTTTCCCTTTTCTTCTTAAAACAATTTTAATCATTCTTCTTACTTTTTTTTGGTTTTACGTCACACCGGCACAGTATAGGTCATTCGGGGATGTTCCAGCTTTACGGGTGAAGGAAGACCTCAGGTGCACTTCCGTGCATTATTTCAGGCACGAACGGGCACCTGAGTAGAACCACCGATGTTCCGTAAGCTAGCTGGATAGCTTTCTCACATGAAAGAATCCAAAGTCCCTGTCGGGATTCGAACCCACAGCGGTTAGGGGCAAATGGTTTGAAGTCAACGACTTTAACCACTCGGCCACGTACGCCCCTAATCATTCTTCTGAATTACATACTTTAAAGAATGAGCTTGCAATGACATAACTACAGTCAATTTATATTTATCTTCCATCAAAAATCGTAAAGTATATTATTAAAAATTATGATGTTCAATGGGAACATATTTTTTATCATTATATTATTATGTTTAAGTTTTTCAAAAACCAGACTAAGTTAGTTATACTACATGTAGTAGTGATTAATCACATCAGGAAAAGGCGTATAAAAGCATTTAATGGTTTCGGATTTGACGCCTTTTCAGTATTGTGTAATTTTTGTACATTACAAATAATGTTTTGCAAAATATTTTCAATAGTTTTTCATAATACATGAAGCTAGGGACAAAACAAGAGAAAAAAGTAGATGGATTATTTTGAATTGTATTGTTAATTCCTATCGTATTTATTATGTCTTGTAAACAACACGATGGCCAACTTAATATGTAATCGCATTAAGCAGATTTGCCTTTGTGTTATTTTAACATTTTATATAATGCTTCACTGAAGCAATGCAAAAGAAAATAAAGTTTGTGTACTGAGCGATTGATAAATCGACATTTGACTGAAAAATAAACTGATTTTGAATATCTTTTATGAAAAATGTATTGATTAAACGAGAAAATTGTTCCTACTTTTAACAGTATATTTTGTGTCTTTGCGCGAACATCATATTTATCTGCGTTTTCATGTCTTTTTGGACTTTATAAATTATACTAATT